>NC_092425.1:14395555-14546514 GCF_036169615.1 Heliangelus exortis | reverse complement strand
AAAACAGATTTACCTAGAACCAGAGTCCTGTCACTTCCCTAGGAGAGTTCCAGACTGTATTAATGTATTTTCTGGCTAGGACTTTTTAATTGTAAATTGTATAGGCATAATTTAGCTTTCATCAAAATCAAAGGCTAAATTCTTGGACTTGGAAATGTTTATGAATGTTTTTCTGGAGTCTATGATGTGTAGTACTCTTTATCTTTTCTGCTATAGGCAGATATTGGGACTACTGAAAGAAACGAATGGATTTTTTAGTTTTTTTAAAGAGTGCAACAATAGCTGTCAGACCCCTGTGGATCACAGGGGGGCTTTTATATCTGTTAACAATATTTAGGTATGGAAGTTTTCCATATGTCTTAAAAGGACAGATGGAGCCTACCTCAGCATAACTGGGAGAACACAAACTTCTTGACTGTGTTCCTCTCTTGGTTCTCACACATCTTGAAGTTGGTGGATTTGTTTTTTCTCCTCAGGTGATGACACTGCTGAGCAGGCAACGCTTTGACATGAGAGCTTCCAGGCCTGTGCCTGGGGCATGGGACATGGGACATGGTGTCCCTGGCTGCCCCACTGCAGTCAGGGGCTCTGCACTGTCAGCTGTGAAGACAATTGTTCTAGACCAATGGGTACCACATGCATCTGTCTCAGCCCCTGTTGCCATGGAACTGTGGAGAACCACAGAGACTCCAACCTCTTCCCCACAATCTAAATAATACACTCTGGTGTATGCCAGCACTTCTTAATGGGCACCTCTTTCTTCCCCACTGAAAGAGGAGGGACAAAGATCAGCCATTAAAAAGATATAATCTTTGACATTTACAGTCAACTTCGTCAATCATATTATTTTCTTTACAGCTGAAAAAATATTTATTTTCCTTATTTATTTTATTTATTTAGTACGGACTAATCTTTCTGCTCCTAAGAAACCAGAGGAAGGCCTTATTCAAATGTTAGCATGATTCCCTATGTCATAAACATTAAAAGTGAGCAGAATTTGATCTGAAAAGAGTCATTACTGAAAAAACAGTTATTTTATACTAAAATAACAACCTTAACTGTAGGAGTTCAAATGGCTGAAATTCTGAAAGCACACAAAGAAAGGAAGGTATAGAAAATAAATAGCAAGTAGGAAGGAAGGTGACAGTAAACTGAAAAAAAACTAATTAATATTTCAAACTGATATATATTACTGCTTTCTTATCCTCTTATACTATTTGGTTACATCACATGGTATAAATAAGTTTAAATATGCTGCAATGATATGAAAATGTGTAGGCATATATAGGGCATTATCTGCTGTTACTTCTGTAGCACTACATCATTGTTTCCTGGCTGCTGATGTACTTAAATTTTTCCTAAGTTTATCTACCAATATTAGTCATATATGTCATTAAATTAAACTACTTAAAATTTTTAAAGGCTCTTTTAAAATCTATTGTTTCAGTATTCTGTACCCTTTGTACTCTATAAAATGACATATTGAAGGTTTTTAGGAAATAATAATCTGCAAAATGTAATAGTCAGTGTCAAGGAAGCCACTATTAAAGTACATAACCAGTTAAAACAACAAACAATGGGTTACTGGGAACAAGACTTCAGGGAAATACCTTAATGATAGCAGCAAAGATATTACCCACTGATATGTAATAAACTCCTTAGCAGATGATGGCCTGGGGAGAAAAGGGCTCAGAATTGTAACACCGTGATTAAAAAAATAGGTGATTCCTCAGGATAAAAGAACTGCTTTCACTTTCGAAGACTGACTGGAAGGGGTCCTTCCCAGCCACCCATTTATAAAACCAGTATCTTTATTTCTTAGCCTGGAAGAGTTATGACCCTATTGATTCAGAAATCTTAGTGGAAAGAAGGAAATACCACCAGTTAGACCTTGGGCAGGCCCTAATACTCAGGGCAAATACTTTGTTACTAAAGTAAGTTTGGGGTGATGGTGGAGGGGGAGAGAGAGGGGGAGATTATATATAAATATATATCCCCTTTCCATTTTGTGCTATGAAATGTAAAATGACTTCCTTAGGGAAGATGCATATGATTTCAATTTGGAAGGGAAAGTGCTGGTTAAAAAGGAGAAAAGGAGAGGAAGAGTGAGTGTGTGTCTTGTGTCTGTGTGCAAGCACTTCTACATGTTTATTTGAAAGCTATTGAAGCTCTCGAAAGTAAGTGGGTCACCTATAATAAAGTGCAGTAAGCTTTTCAGACGAAGTCCTGCTGTCTTTCCATTTTCTTTTTCTTACTTAGGCAGTGAAGGTTTACCCTGTTGTGTGTTGTATGCTCAGGGGAGTCATCACTGTAAGAACAAAGGCATAACTATAGATGAGTTTGGGCCTGGCTGAAAATTACATAAAATGACAAGCCAGAGCAAAAACTGGCTAAGGAAATCAAAGATAGGCTGTAT
This sequence comes from Heliangelus exortis, assembly GCF_036169615.1. NCBI lineage: Eukaryota > Metazoa > Chordata > Aves > Apodiformes > Trochilidae > Heliangelus > Heliangelus exortis. The sequence goes on along the minus strand of NC_092425.1, from coordinate 14,544,098 downwards.
TGTCTAAACACAGTGAGATGGAAATAATGTAGACCAGAGCAACTACTCATAAATCACTTCCAGGGAATAAAAAAAGGCAATCTGGGAAAGAGCAGCAAAGCATCTTGCAAAGGTGTTGCAAAGCGTGAGTCAAAGAGCTAAGGAAAAATATTTTTATAATAAAATCCAGAAACAGATGTTTAAGTATCTTAGGAAAGAGTCATAGTTGGCACTCAAATAGTCTCAACAACAGTTATTTAGTAAATGGTATCTATTTTATTATTGTTTTATGGTAGTTAATACTGATGTGTCTAAGTGGTTTTACATTTATTACTTATTATATACTCTGTTTAATTCCAAAGTAAAAATTGCTAATATTTCAAGAAATGAAAATGGTATCCTGGTTTTGTACACTGGGTGGGATTTCCTGTAAGAGACAGAAGAATATTATAATACATGTATATTTTTCTGCCCAATGCAAGAAATACATGCAACCATAGCACTATCCATTCACACAAAATGCTAATAGCAACCAAGTCAGACTAACTAAACTAAATTAGTTTAGCTTTTACAGCTGTACACACCAGTAAATTTGAAAGTCAAACTTGGTTTATTTTACCTTGGGGCACATAAAGTCATGGTATTTGGCAGCATGGAATAAGGGATATTAAATCAGCTTTTATGCTGTTGTTAAGGAACCCATAGAGGATGGGATTCAAGCAGCAGGACATCATACCCAGTAAATGGCAGATGCAATATACTAATTTAAAATGTCTGTTAGAAATGAGAGCGGCATTAAAATCTGTCACAATGTGGAAAAGGTGAAGAGGCATCCAACTGAAACCAAAAACTAGGATTAGCACTGTCAGTCTGCAAAAAACTCTCCGAGACCTTGTCTTAATTCTGATGATGGATCGTGATACCGTAATCACATCCTGGATCCTTGTGTTTTCTTCTGGTTTCATCTCAAAACAGATAGGTATCCCAGGGACGAATTTACTGGAGGAAGAGAGCCGGCTTTTTTCTGTGACAGAGGTTTCTGGGAGGTCTTTGGAATCAGTATCCTGATGATGCCTTGAAATAGCTGGCATCACGCTTGAAGTCTTTTTACTGTATCTTCTGTGGTGCTTTCTTCCAAAGGTGCAGCTCCACCTGGAATGGCTAGAGGGCTGCACCTGTGTGCTGGTGCTCTTAGAGGGAGGAAGCGTTAGGTTTATCATCTCCTTTTCTTCCAACTTGTTTTCCTTGCTTGACAGTCTGGAACCTATGCTCCTGCAGACGCTGGTGTGACTGGCAGTCAAACACACCAGTGGCAAGACATACTGCATCAACAACAAGGTTATTGTAAAGGCAATTCTGTAGGAATCGGATGGCCATGCCTCAATACACAAGAGCCTGTTCTCCAGAGCCTCTAAATTCAGAGTTTTGCTGAGGTCCACAGTTTTATGGAAAACTGGCAGAGGGGAGCAAATTGCAAAGCCAAAGGCCCAAATGGTCACTACTAAGAAATAGCCTTGTTTTGCTGTTAAATTGCTAGAAAGGGGATACTTTATCATACGGTACCTGACTGCAGCAATAGATACCAAAATCAATGTTGAAACCAGAACTGATGCGCACTGGAGGAAGGGCATTACGTGGCACATGATAGTGCCAAACATCCACTGGTCAAGCAGGACAGATGTCAGCGTGAAAGGTGAACAAAACAGGACAACTAAGATGTCAGAAAAGGCCAAGTTACCAATAAGAATGTTTATTATTGTCTTCTGCTTGCGCTTCAGTAGAGCCGTCAGTATAAGCAGATTTCCCACAAAGCCAGCCAGACTTATAAGTGTGTAGAGCCCAATAAGAAAGTACTGTATGTCATCAACACTGCTCTTATAATCTTCCCAGGCAGAAAAATTCTTTGTAGTAGCAGAGGTGTTCTTGGTAGGTGTCCTGTTGTTATGGTTTTTGAATCCAAAATCCATTTTACAGTTCTGCTTAGAATAAGAAAGGCATTAATTAGAATCTGAAAGAAGGGTGAGAACTGCTGTTAGTCAAATGTAAAGGAACATAAATTTACCTTGTATCACCTTATTGAAAATAAATTAATAGTGAGATTATTGTATTGTGAGGTGGATCCTGCTTAACTTCAGGTCATAGGTCTTATCATGTGGTGTTCAGCACACCAAGGCTTCCTGCTGCTCACGTGGGACAATGGCAATTTAGGCTTCTGCATTATGACACTGGCCTTATTTATGCTTTGCTTTAGACCATAATGTCAGCCTTTCCATGAGGGAGCAGTTAGCAACAAAACCAATCCATTTAGAGTCAGTGAGATTACTCATGTTGAGTAACAGTTCATTGGTATGAGTGTGGAAATGACAATCACAATCTGGGCATGTGCCCAGTCATTACAGGACAGCAAATTATGGTGAGAGCACCTGAAAATATACGATGTTTTGACATATGTTAACAACTGCAGTAGTATTTTTCACCTTGATAGAAGAAAACTGAGAGAAAACAGGTGAGGGCTTCCAAAAAGGATCAGCTTACAAGGACATCTATTGTTAGCGATCCAAGGGAATTCCTAATGTGCTGCATATACAAACAATCTTCTATTTCATCTGTTGCTCAAGCAGAAAGTAAAACTGCCTACAAATCATCCAGAGAGACTGAATGTAATACAGAGAGGACAGTAGTAACTGGAAGTAAACCCCACAGAGCCATTTGAAAGTTCAGGGAACTTCAACCACTTCTGCACCATCTCCCTACAGTTACAGTTTCACAGTGAGAGAAAGTCAGGGAAAGAGAGGGAATAAACCAATAGTCTGCTGGGTTCAACAGAAAACTGCTGTGGTGACAGGAGTTCTCTTTACAACATGGCCTAATAAATTTTCTTTTCATTTTGGATGTGTGAACTGAAAGCAGCCTCTTCCTGCAAAAGCTCAAAAGTTGCCAAGTGGGTTGCTCTCTTGCTCTCTGAGGTTCCTCTCCTGCTCACAAGCAACAAGTTGCTCTCTTAGCTTGAGTGACATTGGCAGTAAAGATGCAAACAGAAGTGTTAGTCTTGTAATACTGATCTTCAGTCCTCCAAATGCAAATTAATGTACCACTGATTTCACAGGGCTGTGTGCACTTTTTGGCATTTATCTTCCTGCTTTGTTTTAACAGCTGCTTCTATCTTAGGGGATTTGGTCACTCTCCCTTTTGTTGGTTGCTTGTTCCCCATGTGGCACGTGGCTGTAGCTTTCAGGGAAATGAAGATTCCTGAGAATCCCACTGTGGGAAACAGTACTAAGTAATTAAGCTTATTTTGAAAATCTGACTGCATATTTGAAGTGTTTTTCTAAACTGAATGTGCCCCAATGCCAGGATGCTCTTGCACCTGTTTTCAAGATCAAATTTAATTAATCTGAAGGTAATTTGTAGTTCCAAAAGTTGCATCATTTCCATCTCCTACATCAATCAGACAAGCAAATGATGTCCCCTTTCTGTATTCCTGGTCTTTGTACACTCCCTGAGACTGCCCAGATACACCTGCATGAGCTCACACCCTGTAAGCCTTAAGTGTGTTTTGGTCCCCTTTCCTTTCAACACTTGAAACAGGAGGCTACACTGCATAAAGCAGGAAGGACTGCAGCTTTGGGGCAGGATCCAGAGTGGCTTTGAATATTTACTGTAAGAATCAAATTAATGCAGTTAACATTAAGTACAAGGAGTATCTGTGGTTTACTTTTATAGTAAAATGTATTTTATGACACTTGCTGTAACATGATCTTGAAAGATTTTGAGTAACACCTACTTAAATCATATTCATCTGAAATACACCTCAGTCTGACTGGTTGATGTGACTCTTATTTTCACCAAAATCATGCCTCAGAATTTTCAGTTGCAATTGCTCAAAGGCCTGAGAGTGACAGGGAGAGCTTAGTACTATAAACATTATTCAGGTTTAGCCAAGTCAGAGGTACCACATAACTGAAAATATGCTAATTTAATATGTTTAAAGTACTCAGATATCATCTCATTCCACTTAAACCTATAATTTAAAAATCCATAAGTCATAATTCAGGAGAGTAAACAGGATACATATTTCTCTTTCCATATTTAAAAAGAAACAAAGAACACAAAAGTTAGGCAGGCAACCATCCTCCTCTGAAGGCAATTGACCATCCTCTGAAGGCAATTGCTCTTTCAGAAAATATTCCTTCTATTAGATGAGCTACTTGTAATAGTATTTACCCACGGATAAGAGCATATATCCTCCAGAATAAATAGCTCTTGACTGTGACTGACTGGTGCCTGTATAGTCTGTATATACAGTGACTATACAGGACAATTAATCTTTACAGCTGTGAACAATTTACAATCTTAGGAGACTTTTATCTACCTTAAAAACAAATAAAGACAAACACATACAGGGAGTAAGCAAAATCTGAACACTCCCTGAGAAATGCAGCCTTTCTGCTTCTGAAACACTGGAGTGATTTCTCCATAATATTGGAGAAAATACAGTCTGAGAAACTTCTATACAGCTGTAAAGAGTTAATATTACAGGCTGTAATTGCCTGATCACCTAAGGAAAGCCCTGAGCTATGCTTAAGAAATGATGCCCTTACATCATTAAAGACTGAGATAAAGTCTGAGCCAAAAATTGAAAACACTGAAGAGTCACATTCACAACAGAAGCTAAAGATGAAACACTGCTGCTTCAGACGTTCTTGTTCATTACATGTGACAGCAAAAAATCAGTCTGAGAACCTGGGAGAATTGTGATTACTTCAGAAGCCCAGAAAAATAGATTTTTGTGAATGTTGATGGGATGCCTCTTTATTTGCCTAACTAAAAGAATTGCAACATTATCCTGGAAAACAGGAATATGACTTCCCAAGATAAGCAAAAGCCAACTAATGAGATTATTTCTCCAGTTCCAAGGAAATGTTATGCAATGTAACAGGGTATTTGTTGGTCAGAACAGAAAACTTGAAACACAGATTTTATGCCAGGGAGCACAGAGCTCCTGCCTTACAGAAAACCCCAAACCAAACCAAAACCAAAAACAACAATAAAAAGCCAAACAAAAAAACAAGCAAACAAAAAAACCCCAAACCAACCAAACAAACAAAAAAACCAAACCCAAAACAAAACGGGAAAGATGCTTCTTTTCTGCCTCTCTGCTCCTCTCTAGGGAATCACTTGGCTATCAGCACCCCTGATCAGCCCGGAGCCCCGTTCCCCTCCCCAGTCCGCAGCCCCAGGCTCCCCGCAGCCGCCGCGGTGCGGGTATGCGGGATAAGTCAGGCCGCGCAGAGGACGCTCAGCCGAGCCCTTCCCTTCCCCGTTCCGCGGCTGAAGCCGACCCCCATAATTACCGCGCATTGGCTGGCAGGGCGCTGCCCCCCGCAAACTTGCGCCGCTGCCCCGCGAGAGGGACTGAGCCCCGCAGCGCGTTACCTGCGAGCCTCTCCGGCGGCGCCCCGGGCTTTGCCGAGGCGAGGGTAGGCGGGAAGGACCGTGGGTGAGGAGCGTGGGGCGAGTCGGGCAGCCCCCCGGCGGCACTCATAGCTCCGGCCTGGGCCGCGGTGGGGAGAGCGCAGTTCCCCAGGCTGGCTGGCGGCGCATCTTACGCTGGTGCTGGGGCGGCGCCGGGGCTCGCCTACGGTCTAGGTCCGGGCCCCGGGGCGGGATACCGGTGGCGGTGGCAGCCGCCGTGGCCGGTGCTGGCCCGGCTGCTGTCGGGGTCAGGGCTGGAGCCGCCGCGCGGGCGCATGTCGGGAGGCTGCTGGGCGCGGGATGTGGACCCGGTTGTTTCAGCCTGGCACGGTAAGACAATTAGAGTTTCCATGGAAATACAGCGAGACTGTAAACAACCCTGCGCTCGCCAGTACGTAAGGGACGCTCTCCGTTTCTCACCCGAAACTGGGGAAGACGCGCTCGGCCGAGGTGCAATGCTCAGCGTGGCGCGGGACATCGGGGAGAGCACTTGCCCGAGCCCTCGCTAGTTCCCCACTCTTTGGCTGGAGCAGAGAGCCGGTGGTATTTATCCGTATTGCTCAAACACCCATTAATTTTTACCATTATGTTAGAACAGGTGGGAGGTGATGGATTTCTCCCAAACTGTTTTTCTTTACAAGTTGAGTAACTCGGTTCTTACAAGTACCCGACGGATGGTTTTAACTTTATCTGGGCCATCAGTGGGAAGGCAGGGCATTTTTAAAAAGTGAGCATAAAAATTGTTGGGTATGTCATAACACAAAAGATGAAAAGACAAATTCTGCTGTTCTCACCAGCTGCTATCTTCTAGCACATGAGGAGTCATTGATCATAGTCCAATTACAGGGCTACTGGAGAACAGAGTGACATACAGGTCCCTGGGAGCACAACTGGCAGAACCTGACAGGAAAATGTAATGACTTTTCCACTTTCCAAGACACTCTTTTGGCAGCTGATATTAACACAGCACTGCAGAAAAGCTGTCAGTATAATTAGCCTGTGGGAGGCTATAACACACAAGGCAAAACAGCTGGGTCAACTGCATTGTAAAATAGCTCTTGGAAAGTTCAGTTAGGTTTCTTCTTTAACTCAGGTTAAAAAAATATTCATTTTAGGGTAAGTGATAAAGGAACAATAAACCATAATCTTCAGTGGATGGGCTCAGGACAGTGGAAGACTGCATCTCATCATCTTTCACTTGCTTCTGCATTATTCACTACCCACTGCTGGTGAATCATGGCATGTGCCAGGGTTGCCAGGTAGAAGTGACGTGCCAATCCATCTCATCCTTTTAAGACAGCTCTCCTGTTAGTCACCGAGGAGAACAAAATTAATCCTCTTCAGGCTGAGCAGCTGTTTGTAATATTTTCAACATCTTCCCACCTAACACTGATGGGGTTGAACCCACTCTGGTTCTAACCTGTGATGGGGGCTATTAAAATGATCTCCCAGGGCACCAGTTTACCTGGATGTCTCATGTTTCAGTGGAGCTTCTCATAAGGTTGACCACACTTCTTGAGGTGTATTTCCCTTCCTGGAAAGAGAAAAGTTTTAGAGACACTATATCTTTCTATGAAAGCTTCTGGCTACATCAGGCTGATGTTTTAAAAAGAACCAAAACAAAAACCAACCAACCAACCAACCAAAAAAACCCCAAAAGAACACCCAACCAAACAAAAACCCCACAAAACTTGCTGGCAGAGCCCATAAACAATAACAATAATAATAATAATTTTTTTTTGCATTGCACAGCTATGATTTATGTGGGATGCTGTTGTACCTTTGTAAATATAAAGCCTACCTCCATGTTCACCATTTCTAAGGAGGGCAAGCACTTACTACAATTTCACAGAGTCTCCAGAAATTATGTGCTTCTTCACAGGACCAGTCAGTAAGACAAGTGTTTTTTCCTCCAATAAATTTTCTCTTCAGAAAAAAATATCTCACTTGTTTTGTTAGTTATCTTATTTCAGGAGAATTTGTCAAACCATAGTGTACTGGCAGGTGTGGCTTTGTTAGGGTTTTTTTCCCCCTGGACCTGTAAATAACACCAGATTTCTCTCAGCTATATTTGGACAATTCAGCCCTAATACTTGTACACATCAGAGGCAATTACTATTCCAACCATTAACATTTTTTCCTTCTCACTGTTTGTGTACTTCTGTCTTGCCAAGTAATACTTCTGAATTATAAAACAGGTGATCTAGAGACATGAAAGATACTAACATTAGAGGTATCTAATATCAGGACTGACAATAGATAATAGTACAAGTTCCCTAGAAACCAGCCTCTATAGGGTTGATGGAGGAATTAAGAGAAGGTCATGATGACCTGCTCCTAGAGGAGCTGTGGAAGCAAGATGGTGCCTTGGAGAGAGGAGGCTGGGATTCACAAGTAAGAAAGGCACAAATGAAATACAGGAGAGAACTCTGTGGTTTTAAAAATACAAAATATTTTTCACATGTTTGCTAACACATTTTCAAATGTGTTCCAATTCTTTTGGGAGTACCATGACAGTAACTTCAAAATCTAGCTTCTAAAGGCTATCTGTGAAAGATACTTGTATCAAAGCTCCAACTGAAGTTGGTGACAACTGATAAATGCCACAAAAAATCAAGGTCTAAGCCACCTAACATCCAAATTCCATCTAATGTGGTCACTTGCTCTGAGAGAAAGCTCTTTGTGCATCAGTGTAATGTTACCCTAAAATCTGCCAGCAATGGCTTACCTATCCATGAACAAGACAATCTGAAACATAACTACTACAGAGTTAGAGGCACTTTGTGAGATACACAAATCCCACACATTTTTTTTTTACAAAATCTGTCAAAATTTTTCACACACATCAACCCAACTGCTCACCTCCCCTCCAGAAATACTACTGCAAAGTACTATTAAAAATACCACTAATATCTGGCTTCTGTAGATGTATATTTGGCCCATCCCCTTCACAGCCTCTTACCTCACATAAAGCAGCTGAGCATGAAGATAGCAAGCCTTGGACTACTAGAAGGTTTGCAAAGTTTGAGTTGCCTTTGCAATGGGAGGCAGGACATCTGAGAGTTAGCTAATAAAATACTTCCAAGGGTGAGCAAATAAAATACTTCCAAGGGTAATTGAAAATTTCTTCCTGCCTAACCTGTCTCTACATTTGCTTGGTGGTTGATTGTTAGTGCCCCTTCTGGATGCATGGTCTATTTCTGCTTCATCTGAAGCCAGATGAGAGCTTGTGTATGAGTCTATGTGAGTTTGAACCCTGGATGTACAGAGTGGGGTGGCTATAGCAGAAAGTGTGACTTATTTTATGTGTATTTTAGCTGGGTGGACATGATTTAAATTATATCTCAATCAGTCTTTAAGTAACACTGCATGTCATCTGGACAGCTTTACACTAGTTAGCTTGGCCATACTGTTGAAAGTGGAACTGCAGCAGCAAGACTCTCAGTAGAGGTTAACCACATAATTATTCATGCAGCTTCTTTGGATTTGTGACACTAGCAGTCAAGTGATGTGTTGTTATGTTTGGTGTCAGTTGCAATCACTGCAGAATAAGCATGCTCTTAGCCCAACAGAGAATTTGCTGCTCTTCTCACAGCAAATGATGATGACAGACGTTTGCCCCAAGGAGCACAAGTTCCCTTAACTGTGCGTAGCATAATGTGAAATGCAAGTATTTCAATGGTACTGATGTTCATTAGTAGAAAATAAAAATAATAAAAATAAAGTTAAAAAACCAACCTTCAGAGAGTGTTTCCACTCATTTCCATAGTGGTGATATCAGTTTGTTTTATAAATGATAGAAAAGAAAAACAAAGTGGTGTTTTTTCACTTGGGTGGATTTTAGGTTTTACAGAGGGATTGCATTTCCTGAACACATGAAAATACATATTAATGAAAGTGACAGTCTCATTTAATGACTTTTTTTTCCATTTTTGAGAGCTACAGGGAGAATTTTAATGGGTTGATCTCCTGGCATATTTCTTCTATGTGTTGCTTAAAAACATCTTGTTCCCTTCTCAATGCTTTTACTTCAAAGAAATTCTGTATTCTTTTATTCAAGCTGTTTTGTTTCCTTAGTTGAGATACTTGTGCTCTGTTTATTGTACTTATTCTCTTTTTGCAATGTCATTCCTTCACACAAATAAACATAGGCACACAAACAAACAAACAAGCATAGTCTTCCAGTCCGGGATGTCTTTGATGCACTCAAAAAATTTACTCTCTGCAAAAGGATAATCTTTAACACAGTGGCTATCTCACTGCTCCAGTGTTCTTGTGTCCCGACTGTGGTCATCAATAGCATAAGAGTTACTGAGGAAACATTTGGTATTTTTATGAACTTAGTGCTCCATCTTAACTGGTGCTGAAGCTGGGGATAAACAGAATAGGTAGGAACTGCAAAAGCCTGAGTTTCCTACAGAACATACCTGATACTGCATTTACTGCATAACGTCTTGTATATAGTTATAATGGAAAACCTTGAAAAGAGCCTGTCTGTTTATTGCAGTGTCTATTTATTAGTGTGTTTTAGTTTATTAGTGAAGTGCTTCAGAGAAGACTGATACAGTTCAACAGATCCAATCATGTGAGGTGGGCACACAACAGTAGGGCAGAGCAGGAAGCTTGTAGGAAGACTTGGGTTATAGCTTGTGTGAATACACACACACACATGTATAGCATGTATGTTAGAAAGACTCAGTGATTAAGGCAACCTTTTCCATTGCTCCACTGCACTATTTATGTCCTGACCTTGCAACCCTCTGCAGTGTGAATAACTATGAATAATTGTTGTTATCACTGTGAATTAAGGTCACTTAGTGACATGTAGGATCTATCTTTAATCTCTTACAAGTAATGATTACATTTCCATAGTATAAAAGAAGTATTGTGAGGCTTGTTCACCTGTGTTTATACAGTTTGAAGTTCTTGTACTATAAAAAATGAAGTGTAATGAATTGCTTTGTTTACTGCTTGTCAGTATCACACTGCTGAAATGGAGATCCTCATGACTAATGACAAAATGGAGGAAATTAAGATAATGCTTATCTGAAACTGGAAATTTCTCTGGTGGAAACAATGGCATTTCTCTATATGGATTTTGCTATAACACACAGTTAATACATTTCTGACAAATTAACCCATTAAAAATACTGTAGAATGGTGAGAAACAAAGACAAAATTAATACCTCTCCACTTCAAACTCAGCATTCAACCCTGTTATTCTATACTCCCATGTAGTGACATGAGGCAACCAGGTGGCACTAATTGCCAGGTAGCGGGCTTGACCTCGTGTTAAGCCCACCTGTGCCTAATTAGGGCAGGCCCCTACTGCACATGAGCAGGATTAGGGGGCCAATAAAAGGCTCACACCTGGGGAAGCCAGGGGCTGGTTTAGCCACCTTTGGAGCAGTAGCACTGATCCAGGCTGGTCAGAACACCATTTGTGAGATTCTACTGGGACACCTGGTTGGACCTTGGAGCACCACATCCATAGAAGAGGTTTGTCTTGCTACACTCCCACTCTCCTGGACTGTGCAGGGGAATGGAAAATGGGGACTTCTGATGATGCTTCCTCCTCCTGCTGCTTCCTGATGTGGGGTTTCTCCCACTGAATACAGTTCTTCACAAACTGCTCCAGTGCTAGTCCTTCCCACAGGCTGCAGTTCTTCAAGAGCTGCTCCAGTGTGAGTCCTTCCCATGGGGTGCAACCCTTAAAGAACAGAGTGCTCCACCATGGGTGCTCCCCAAGTCACAGTTCCTGCCAGAAAATCTGCTCCTGTGCAAGCTTCTCTCCACAAACCGGGTGTGGATGTCTGCTCCACCATGGCCCTTCATAGGCTGAAGGGGGACAGCTTATGTCACCATGGTGTCACCACAGGCAGCAGAGGAATCTATGGTCCAGCACCTGAAGCACCTTCTCACTCTACTCCTTCACTGACCCTGGTGTCTGAAGAGCTGGTTCTTACATTTCTCTTACTGCCCTTTCTAACAACTGCTACAAAACATTTTTTACCCTTTCTTAAAGATGCTATCACAGGGGCATCACCAGTATTGCTGATGGGCTCAGCTTCGGCCAGCGACAGGTCCATTTTGGACTTGACTGAAAATGGCTCTGTCCAACATGGGAACAGCTTCTTGTGTCTTCTAACAGCAGCCCCCCTTCTACCAAAACATTGTCATAAAACCCCAAGCCTCTTATTCTGAAATGGTTCTAAAAATGGATCTCTGCCCTGGATACCTGTTGTCAGAGTACCACAATTCTGCATCACAGAATGCTTTTCAAATTTTTTTAAATAGCCATCTTGCCCATAACGGTATAAGCACTACAGGGAAGCAGTGACATCATCCTGACATAGAAAAAGATGTTTTCCCTGTCTAGCAATATATCTATTGCCATTAAAAAATCCCCATATTGGTAAAAAAATATTTTTTGTTTTTTAATGAGATGAAGGGAACATTCCACATCCATAGTAATGACAGTCCTCAGTTCTACATGTCCAGGAGTGTCACTGCTTCAGACAAATATGCTCTTTAAAGGATCTTCAGCTTAGATCTCTGTCTGAGTGTAGCCACCTTCACTCTGCTCAGATGGAGACTGGTGCATGTTGGTGACCCACATACAACTGAAGTTCTTGAGAAGCATTATATAAAGCTTGCACTTATCTTCTGGCTACTGCTGTTAAAATGTAGCAACCCTGAGGTATGCCTTCAGTTTTTTTTTCTCACATTGAAGACTGCAGTTCCATTGCAGTTAGGCTGAGTTCAGTATAAACATTGGCCTCAATGCTGGGTTCTGAAACCTTCTCATGAGCCTTGTTCTGAAAAAAAAAAAATAAAAAAAATTTGCAATCATTCATATGTGCAAATTTTTATCTATAATTAACATGATTCCTCACTTGAGACTTAACGCTAAGTAATAGTGCTGCCATATAATAGGAGTATGCCTGAAGGCAAGAATAGAAGAGCATGTAACTTGAAAAATGAATCTGGAGCCTTGGAGGAATTATGGAACTTCTGTTTGCTAAGAAACCCAACATCCTAATACAGCCTTCAGGATTTGTCAGGTCAGTGCTGCTTAACTTTATCTGGGTAATTTCTCTCAGACTTCCAAACTCACAGGTTTCAATGCCCATTGAAGAGGATCTTCTGCAGCAGTGCTTTTTGTGAGTGAGACAGGAAAGTATTTCAGGATCACAAGAAGACTAAATGGAAAACAAAATTTTCACTTTTGCTTTTTATGAATTTGTGCATTACACACAACTATCTTCCTATAATTTGTGATAGTTTGCAGAGCTGCTTATGCCAGCTGCATAAAAAAATTAGTCCAGTTGCTGGAAACTGGAGTTTTTGAAAGAAGCCTAAGACCTGCAGAAGGCAACAGTCACCACCTTCTCCACTCTGCATCTCACTATGGAAATTTGTTCTTTATTTTCAAGGATCCAATTTGCCTTCCAGCTCCCTTGAATATCCCACTGCTCTGTATGAATTTACAGCAATGTCTTTCATTTTCCTTAGATCATACAGGATGGTGAACCACTTGGCTGGGATCAATCAGAAAAATATCCACAAGGGCCACAGTGACAGCTGTATTTTCTTGAGGGTTGGTAATTTAGTGCCTTAAGTTAATTTTAAAATAGTTTCTTATTGCTTCTACCTTGAAAAAAAAAAAATACAGACAGGAAGGTAGCTGTACTGGTTTAAAAAGCCAAACCCGAACTTTGTAGCTTGATCCTTAAATTGCCTCTTCGCCCACTTTCCAAGAAAGCTTCCATTTCCATCTTTAGTTTGGCCACAAGATGGCAATAACTTGCAGACAAAATCCTGAAACAGCCAAGCGGTGATTTGAAACTGTCTCCCTTCCTGAGCTTTTCCCTGCGCTCTGCTCCCTCCTCTTTTGTTTCAATATTTAATTGCATTTATTTCGGAATTACTAGGCAACCCACCCCCAGATGTGTAATTTAAAAGTGATGTGCTTGCAGTGAAAATCTGCTCCGCAGAGCACCATCATGTGATACTGGGGTAAGGTGGAGTTCAGCTTTAAGGGGGAGTCTCCAGCTTTCCTCACCAATCTTTAGGATCTCAGCTGGCGGAATACCACAGGATCCTTCCCCTTTCCGTACTCCTCCTTCTCCATCCAGACTTCTGAGCACATCGAAGACGGGCAGAGCAGTTGCAAGGTGAGTTTCCCCTGTGGTTTCTTTCCCCTGGCCATGGGCTGTTGTGAGCTGGTTTAGACTGGTGTTTGCTTGCTCTCCTAGTTGCAGATGACAAAATCCCAGGGAAGGATAGGCTCCAGGTTGGACTTAGAAGTGAACCCTCAGCTTGGGCTGACAGCATTTTGTACTTAATTGTAAAGAGCTCAAATAGTTCTACAGTGCATTTCCAGTCATCTCACAGCATGTTACTTTGCCGTTTCTGTTGGTGCTAAACTTTTGATTAAAATCCTCCTGGAGATTCGTGAAGGGGGGAGACTACAATCACCCGGAGGGATCTGCAGAGCTGTGGGCTCTTTCCACCTCATGCCATCACCCGGGATAGGGAGGAATCTCTCTTTTGTCTTGTGAGCTAGTGGGGTTGGGGTCAGGGAACAGTGTAACTCTCCAAGATATGCAGCTTAATCCCTCCTGATATCTGGTCCATTTTGGAGAGATGATCAGGGAGGAAGGACTCCTTGTCACTTGGCAGCAGTGCTGTGTTTCTGAGCTGGTTCTCAGCCATGCTCTTAGGTAGCACCTCTGGTATGGGAAGAAGCAGGGGAAAAAGGAGAAGTGGCATTTTCTGATTTTGAGGTTGATATTTAATAAATAACCCAGAGCAGAGCTCAGCTGACAGAAAAGAAACCTAGGCCATCTCATTGCTGGGAGCAGTTTGGTCCCGGCTGGTGAGAAAACCTGCCTAGTTCTCTCCTTGCAATATGTTGCTTCTCACCAGCTCTGCTCCTTCCATCATTCTGTCAAGTCCCAGGGCTGGACTGACCATCTCATGCTGTACGAGTGACAGTGAAGATCATTATGAAATACAGACACTGATTTTTGTGATGGGGTTAATTCATACCACTGGAAATTGGGGCAACACATGCACACTTGCCCTTTGGGTAAAGCACCTGCTTCTACCTCTGGGAGAAGTCATGCTTCAAGAGACCCTTGAGAGGTGGGAGGTTCTTTACCAGACCCTAGACCACACTACGTGGTCTAGAGAGATCTGATAAACCTGGTTAACAGAGACAGCAAGGCTGACAGATAATTCTCAGGTGCATGTCTGGCTAGCTTGAAAATCAGAGTAGCCAAATCTCAGGCAGAGATCTTTTCTCCAAAGTCAGTTATGTTAACTTTGGCAGTAAAATATCCCTCAGAGGCAAGCTACATAACCTGTCATGATTTCATGTAGCCATGTGCTGATTATAAAGAGCAATCAGAGCCAGCTGAAGTGAGCTCATGATGCTAGTGAGATGACATGCAATTGACAGAGTCATCCTTTTGCTGACCCTCAGGAGAAGGGGGAGATGCACTGGCACTCTGTCTCTGCCCCAGTGAGGAGACAGCTGCAGCTCTAATCCCCAGCATGCAGCTGGTTAATAGGGTGTCTGCCACCTGTAACAAAGACTATTCTGCTCTGGAGACCTCGTTGGCATCAAAATTAATAATGAGCATCATGTAAGACCAAATGCTCACCCTTTCAGGCGAAATTTTAAGGAACTGCATTTTAGTAGGCAATGTTTTTACAGCTTTTGTGATAAGTGCCATATAGAGCCGGGTGTGAAACCCACTTGTATAAATTTTAAGCGGCATTCCTTTCATTACCATAACCTAAGGTTAAGTGAGCAATAAATCTGCTCATGGGTGAGTGGGAAGAAGGAAGGCTTCAGATTCAGAGCAGCTGCTGTTAACAATGGGCTGGAGTAAAGGTGTGTTAGGTAATTTGATTTTTTCTTTTTTTTTTTTTTGTTTTGGTTTTTTTTTGGGTTTTTTTGTGGTTTTTTGTTTGTTTGTTTGTTTGTTTGTTTTGTTTTCTCTCCTGAACATGTATACCTGAGTTTTTCTGACTTTGAAATCCAAGGCCTTGCAAAGGAGTGGTTATTTAGGCATACCTATTTGTGTCACACAGGTAAAAAATTTTCTGCGGTGTTTTAATTTTTGCTGTTTTTTGCCTTTCATCTTGTTTTGTTCTTTCTTTGCTGCACAGATCTGATAGCTGAGATTAAAGTGTTCAGAATTCCTGATTTGCCTTTGACTCAGTCAAAGTGCTTTGGGTACTCCGCTGATCAACATCAAGTTTTTTCCACCCCTCGCGTTTATGTGATGAGTTTATCCCCACCCCCATGTGATGGCTGGATATAATTCCACTTAGAGCAGTTTGAGACGGCAGATCTCTGCAGATTAAACTTCTAAAAAGGAGATTTGAAATGTCAAGTATGCTTGTGGAAGACCAAGTATGCTGGTTAGAGCAAAAGTATTTTGGGGAGCAGCTGAGGGAAATAGGATTATTTAATGTGGAGAATAGGAGTCTGAGAGAAGACTTTATACACGCTCCCCACAACTATGTGAAAGGAGGTTGTAGTGAGGTAGGGGTTGGTATCTTCTCCCTGACAACAAGAAGAGGAAATGTCCTCATGTTGTACCAGGGGAGGTTTAGATTGGATATTAGGAACAATATCTTCACCAAAAGGATTGTCAGGCACTGGGATAGGCTGCCCAGGTCAGTGGCTGAGTCACCGTCCATGAAGTCATTTAAAAGATGTGGTGCTTAGGGACACAGTTTAGTGATGGACTTGACAGCGCTAAGTTAACAGTTGGATTTGGCCATTCTGAAGGTCTTTTCCAACAAGCAAAACGACTCTATATATTCTAAGACTAAAATTGCCTCTCAGCTCGTTATTTCACGTAACTTGTGCAGGCTGTTAAGGGTCCGGGAAGGGGATGCGTTTCAGGCTGGCAGACCTGTATTTTCATCCTACTTTCCGCTTTTCTTACCCCGGACTGCAGCCACCGCTCAGCCTCGGACCGGACGCCGCCACCGCCGGCCTCACGCAGGGGCTTCCCCAACCCGCGGGAGGAGCGGTGGCCGGTGGGGGGGGGGGGGGGGGGAGTGACCCCCGCCTGGCCGGGGGAGCGGGGGCAGCCCGAACACCGCTCCCAGCCGCCGATAGACGAGACCTGAGCGGCCTCTGCGCTCCCCCCTCGGGACCAGCCCTGCCGCGGCTCCGCGCCGGGGGGGAGGATGGAAGGGGTGGGAGGGGGGGGGGGTGCCTGGTGGGCGACGCGCCCGGGGCTGACCGCCCCTGCTCTTCCCCTTCTGCCCAGGCGATGCGATGGAAATACGGCAGCGAGGGGCGGGCTCTGCCGATGGTCTGCTGACGGGCTGATGGGCACGATTTGAACTCCCGGAGAGGTTCGGATAGAGCGGCGGCGGCTGTGCACGTCGTACGGCGAGTTGGAACAGCATGAATGCTTCGGTTCTCGCCCCCCTGGAAAATATTTCCCGTCGCCTGAATTTTTCGGAGAACTCGCAGGTCTTACAGTTTGAGGATGAGGATTGCCATGTTCCTCTGGCCATGGTCTTCACTTTGGCCTTGGCTTATGGGACTGTGATAATTCTGGGAGTCTCTGGGAATCTGGCTCTGATTGTAATTATTTTAAAACAAAAGGAGATGCGCAATGTTACCAACATCCTCATTGTCAATCTGTCCTTTTCCGATCTTTTAGTGACCATCATGTGTCTTCCCTTTACCTTTGTGTATACTTTAATGGACCACTGGATTTTTGGGGAGGCCATGTGCAAATTGAACCCTTTTGTGCAATGTGCCTCAATCACCGTGTCGGTCTTTTCTTTAGTCCTCATTGCTATCGAGCGCCATCAGCTGATCATCAATCCCCGTGGCTGGAGGCCCAACAACAGGCATGCCTACCTTGGGATTGCAGCCATATGGATCTTAGCCACGGCCTCTTCTCTGCCTTTCTTGATCTATCATGTGTTAACGGATGAACCCTTCAGAAACTTAACATTTGATGAGTATAAGGACAAATACGTGTGTTTGGACCTGTTCCCCTTGGACACTGCCAGGCTTTCTTACACCACAACGCTTTTGGTGATTCAGTACTTCGGACCGCTTTGTTTTATATTTATTTGCTACCTAAAGGTAAGAGAGAATCCCTTTCTGTCTGCTCTTTGTTTATACTTGCAAAGATAATAGTTGTAGGTTAAATTATTCCACATGTTTCTCTTTATTGAATATCCTGCAGATATACATACGACTAAAAAAAAGGAACAACATGATGGACAAGATGAGAGACAGTAAGTACAGATCCTCTGAAACCAGACGGATCAACATCATGCTGATCTCAATAGTTGTCGCATTTGCAGTTTGCTGGCTGCCTCTCACCATCTTCAATATCGTGTTTGATTGGAACCATGAAATTTTGCCCGTGGCTACCTGCAGCCACAACCTCCTGTTCCTGATTTGCCACCTCACTGCCATGATCTCCACCTGCGTGAACCCCATCTTCTACGGTTTTCTCAATAAGAACTTCCAAAGGGACTTGCAGTTTTTGTTTCAGTTTTGTAATTTCCGCTCCCATGAGGAGGATTATGAGACTATAGCAATGTCCACCATGCACACAGATGTTTCAAAAACCTCTTTAAAGCAGACAAGCCCAGTTGCATTTAAAATATTAAATAGCGATGATGATGACAAAATATAAAGAAGTAATAAAAAATCTACACCAAACAGCTGGAAGTGTGATCGCAGGTGAAATGTGTCCAAGGAAAAGCACAATTACATAACAAGTACAAAATGGGTAAAGTTTTTCATCTTTTTCCTAGGAACTTTGATTGTTGTCACTTTGAAGCTATACACTCTGCATTTTCACCCCCTTTACTGCTTCAATGTTCACAGCAGTTATATCTGAATCATATTATAAGGCATAGTCAAACCTGCTACTACCTATGGTTTTCATCAGCTGTCATTTGTTCTGTTTTCTTTGTACAGTTACGTGCTTTACCACAAAGATGTATTTGTTGGGTTTTTTTTTTTAAAGAAGTAGTTTTCAGGAGTGTCTGTCTAAGACCATAAGAAACAATATGAACTGCAGGGAGGCTGTCACTACAGGGGACACCCACTCCAGCATAAAATTGGGACATCGAAGAGTTTTTCTTTGTTGTAATTTTTTTTTTTTTTTTTAATCCAGCTTTTGATCAATGTTAAAATCTTGTAAAATTAGTCTAGGCACACAGAAAATGATTCTGTGAAACCTGTAGAATATGTTAAATGGGGACAAGCATTTGTCTCATTCGTAGTGGCAATTCAGGCTGTAATCACTTAGGATTAAGAGAGAAATTCTGTTCTCATTTACAAAAATAAAATCCTACAGTAATTCCACAGTGCGCAACAGGATAACTCTGATATTTCACCACAGCAGATGAAAGCACAAATAGGCCTTCATTCCCAACTGATTACAACTGATTTTAATCATACAGGCTTTTTAATTTTAAAAAACCCAAACCCCATTTTCATTTGTCATCACTGAGAAGAGTTATTGTTTTTGGGATGAAATGTATTGTCCATCCCAAGTTTATGAATAGTGTAAATTCTCCTTTAGACCTATGTCTAAAGAATCTAAAGGGAGATTGGACTGTTCAGTGAAAATCAGGTGTAGTATTAAAAAAATAAGATTTGTCTACCTGAGTATTTTCATAATAAGTAGTGCTAATCTATATAAACTATATATAGTCTCATAATATTCTGTGTTCAGATGCAATGGTATTAATCCAGATTACCTCCAAGACAACAGATGGTTTAATCAAGATCTGCAAAAGTTAATAGGAGTCTATGGATAATAGTTTGGGTGTGATTAGTATGTTTAGCTTCCAAACTCACAGTTTCCACAGTTTTTTGAAGTGCAGAAGTATTTGCCAAATATACACAATAGAGCTCTGTGTGTTGTTGTTTAAAAGATATATCCTCTAATTACACAAAATACTCATTACTAGATTGATCCCCATCTGAGGGAAACCCTCATAATCTGACCTGAATGTAAATAAAACTATAGTATCAGCCAGCTGTGTCATAAGGTGTACTTTGCTGTATAATCAATGCCTTTTTGAATAATCAGCTTTTAAAAATACAGTATGGACCCTCTTTTAGGAAGGTCACTTCAAAGCATTCTGGCAGAGAAGAGGGTCTTTATAGAGGGTACAGATGTATATGTAGCATAAATGGAAATCTGACCTGGTATCTTTCTGAGCAAAAAGATCTCAGGATGTGATGGTGAATTTAATATCTTCTAAATTTGACATGGGAAAATGCCTAAAAAATGAAAATTATTTGTTTTTTAAATGTATTTAAAAGTCCAAAACTGTGCCTTGTGCTGTCTTTTAAGCAGTGTAGAATATTAAAGTAGCAATGTGT
The DNA here is from genome assembly GCF_036169615.1 of Heliangelus exortis. Lineage (NCBI taxonomy): Eukaryota > Metazoa > Chordata > Aves > Apodiformes > Trochilidae > Heliangelus > Heliangelus exortis. The sequence goes on along the minus strand of NC_092425.1, from coordinate 14,524,240 downwards.
TCTTGTACTTTACAGTTCCATAGATTTCTCTACTGGCAGATGATTTAATTAAGGAGGCTTCTGTGGCTGAGAACAGAGAGCGAATGTAGAAAATGAATTATAACACAGAACTTTCTTTCAGAGCTTAGCCCTTCTGTATTTTATGAGATTTCCCTTTTCTTCGTGGTTCTCTCTGGATCATGTTGCTAGTAACTTGAGAGGCTCCTGAAATTATCCCCCTGTCACTTTACAGTGTTTTTTTATGCTAAGGGATGTGTAATTTCACAAAGAGATATAATGTAGAAAACCAACCATGTTTTTCTATTAAGACTATCACAGTGGGCTTATCCCACTAGAAAAAAAATCACAGTGAATTTTATGGGTTTTTTTTTTTTTTTGATTTTCGAAAAATGCATTTTCTCTCAATACAGTGAAATAAGAAAATGGAATAATTTGAGAAAGTTAACAGTTAATTTGATGGGAATTTTTGGTCAGGCTGAATTAGATATTTATATGGAGTTGGTGTTGGAACCTGCTGGTACACAGGGACCTCAAACTGGTGTGTCCTATCATTCAGAGGTCTTCAATGGGACAGCAACACGATTCCTCCAATGTCAGCCTTTCTCCTGCTTGGGGTCTGGACTCAAGCCAAAGAGACCATCTGATACCATCTCATACTGTGTCCTGAGAATGGGTCTCAGGTCTTTTTTGCCTACCAGCACCCAATGAACAAGGTGAAGTGTAAGTAGCAGCATCCCTTTGGCTTTTCTGTGCTGAGCTCAGAAGCCATTTTTCAGCTGCACTGCTGTCCTAAGATCAGGCTACTCTTACGTGGTTCCTCACTTGCCTGCCAGAAGCCTTTCTGAGCCTCTGTTAAGGATGCAGGCTAGCACATTGTCATACAAAGAGCACAGAGGATGCTGCCTGAAAGGACAGTGGAAATGAACACAGTGTAAAGAGGTGTTCAGCAAGAAAATGCATTTGGAGAATTTCAGAAGCAAAATCATTGCTCTTCTGAAGAATTTGTTATGAGGGAAAAAAAAAAAAAAAAGTAGCCCTTCTGCAGTGCTGACCAGACATCCAGACATCTGCAGGGTGTAGATGACATCTACTGTGAGTAGTATTTTTGTCTTTGGTTTCATAACTTGACACTGGAGTCTTCAAAAGCTGCTGGAGACTTCCCCCTCCTGACACTCCTGGCTCCAACACTAATCCTCTTTTTCACTTTCAGAGCTTCAGCATAGCTTCTCATCCTCTATAAGCTAAGTTTCTTTCTAGGGTAAGCTGTTTAGTTTCATGTTCTTCTATCCTTTCTCAGTCATTCTGGTTTAATATTTGTTTTTCCTGTGTGCTTTTTTTTGTCAAACTCCCCACACTTCAGCAGCACATGCTGAATCCTATCTCAAAAGCCTGAAGATCCCTCTTATTCTTTCCGACTGGTAGAAAAGTGTTACTGACAGAAAAAGAGAACAGTGAGGGATCTATAATGTATCTCACTATTTATGTGCAATACATTTCCTGTCAAATCTACAGCCTTAAATGACAATTGTAACTATTTAATAAAGATTAATGTGTTTCATTTTACAGTTCTTTTATCATCCTAAACTTCACTTTTATTCACCACAGAGATTTAAAGCTTCTACATAATCTAAATACACCAGCATATTTGTATGTCATCTTGATAAATACTTCCCATGTTGATTATTTTTTTTCCAACATATCTTGGTTGTGTCATTGTCACTATGTATGGTAATGAACAACTTTCATGTCTTCATTTAAAAAAAGGAACAATAAAGGAGGCAATTAATTGACACTAATATCTGCTTTTGGTTGGCTAAGAGAAAATTGGATATAAAAAAATCTCAGTCCTTTTTTTCCTTCTCATAAAAAAAAAAATGGATCTAAACCAGTAAAAGGAATTAACATGGCTGCCCACCTCCCAGGTCACTTGAGCTGATGATAACTGCCACTCATCACTAATGAAGGGCTAAGGATTCATATATTCTGGCTCTGCTGTCTTGTAGTACAATACCAGCTGTTATTAATGGATTCCAAGAGCAGAATTTGGTACTGATTCATAGTCAGACTGTAAATCAGTATATATTTAAATCTAGGCCTGCTCAGCAGGTTCTGATTCTGACCTCAGGAAAATGTTCTGAGATAATGAAACTGGAGAATTTACTTAAAGTTAATAATTCGCCTAGGCTCTTTGCTGAGTAAAAGTTCATTGCTGGCTGGCAGCTCACACTCTTTCCTAAAAATAAGATTTTGGATTTCATTTTGTGTCGAAACAAATTAATGGTATATAGTTTTTCTCAGGATTTTTTCTCTTGAGTCCAGTGCTTGAAAATGCTTCAGTTTAAGGCTTTGCCTCAGATCTACTCCTATGCCTTGGATAAAAGGTTTTACCAAGCTGGTGTATAATTAATGAACACAATAAGAAAACTCTGTTTTTCTGTTCTTTTTTCTGTTCTGTATTTTTTAAAGCATAGGAAGGAAGCATGAGCTTCAATAATACCTCTATCTGCAACAGATTAAATTGACTCAGTTGAATAGAAAGAGTAAGTAAATAATTATAGCCAATGATAATTTTGTTGACAGCTGTTCTTAACTGAAGTATATATGCAGCTCCAAGCTCTGCCATGTCTTTATTCCTATGTTCTCTAATATGTGGTATCTATGTCTCTCTCTGCTTCTGTGTTAAATACGCAAGTCATCACTAAAGTTGATGTGAAAGAAAATTATTTTATTCTTTCCATGCTTAGCAGAATTTCACATGCTTGAGCATTACGTATAAGAGGGAAAAACATGACGAGCTTTAGTCTCTTTATACTTGTTTAACCTGTGGTCAGAAATAACTTCAATATTTCCCCACACACAAAGTAATGTTATAGTCCAACTGAAGTTGCTATTTCAAAGATGAAGGAGAGCATTCACACAGACTGACTTCAGCTGGAGAATGGCAGTTTTCCTGGACTCCTCCAGTGGCAGTTCAAGGGCATTCACACTTTCTCTACTCTAGATGCTACCCATCTACCAAAATGTCTCTTTCCATTTCCTACACAGGCTGCTAAAGGATGGGCAGCTTCCAGGGACAGCACTAGGCCTACCAGCTGCTGCCTCCCTTCTTCCACCTTCCACAGTGCTTCTGCTGCCACTTCAAACTTCATACCTTTGGCAGCTGTTTCTGAGGAAGTAATGGGAATTTTGTAAAGTGCCCAAGTATATGGTAAAATTCCGCTCTATTCAGGACAGCGCTTTAAGTAGTTTTTCACTAAAATTATCTTCCAGCAATTTTCTGGTAGGCAAGTTTCTAAAAATTTGCACTGCATAGAAGTACATAATTTACAAAGTCTGTATAGGAATTATGTCCATGCAGAACATCCAGCTCATTGCAGCAAACTAGAAACACACTGTCCTGTGTTTTCCAGAGATCTGGGTCAATAACCTGGTTATCTGACACAGGTCTAGCAAAGCTGCAAGAAATTTGCATCAGGTGCAAATGTGCTTGCTGCACAAGGGTGGCTCTGCATAGTTAACTAAGTTGCCACAACTTAAGCAAAGTTTCAGATATGCAGGGAAACAAATGCACAGAATTTGGAAAAAAAGCAAAAAAACAGAAAAAAAAAAGCAAAAAACCAGAAAAAAAAGCAGAAGATCTAGCCTTGATGCATTCTGTCAGATCTACACAAAAAGGCTCAAAGGAACAATCAGCACTTATTTGTTTGGGGGGCCAACAAACTGATTCACAAATGTTTTCTGGGGCAAAGTGGTGGTGAAAAACAATGATTAAAGGGTTCTTTGATTCTTTTTTTCAGAAAAGGGATACGGATGAAAATCCATATATTTCTCTGAAATGTTATATTAGGATTCTTCATCTGACATTAATCTAGATCTGTTTTTGAGACAAAGGAAACAAACTGGTTTGGGCACAACTGAAAAATAACAGCTTTTCATTGCACCCACCCACTGCAAATGAGTCCATTTGCTTTCATTTATGCTTAACATGGAGAACATTTGTCTATGGCAGGAGGAGTAACCTGATCAACAGAGTTCTTGTCTTTCTTGATTTGTGTTCACACTGGTTTTTTGCTGCTGTTTTTCACTTTGCAATGTATTTTTTTCCCAAGCTATGACATTTTTATTATGATATTTATAATGTTTCTTAATAAAATCTCTGTAAAAAGATGTTCTTGAAAGATCCTATTCAAGTTGTGCTTGAACAAATGGGTAAAAGGCCATACATGATTTGTAGAAATGTGGCTGGCAATGTGATGATGTTTCAGGGCATAGAGAAGTATAAAATATATTCGTTGCTTACTGTTATTCAGCTTTTTTTCTTTGAAGCTTTTGCCATAATTTTAGTCATTGTAATCTAAATGTTAAGTAAGTCTACATGTCTAGTGATTCCCCTTGTTGACCAGCCTCTGGAGACGTCCAGCTAGTGTAACATATCTTGTTTCCTTACCTATGACCCCCATGTTTGCCATGATTGTCCTCTCATTATTTGTAATATACTTGAACATGTATATGCAAAAGTGTTCACTTTTTTTCTATTAAAGACTAGCAAATATTGTCTATTGAAGAGATTTAATTTATAGGACTGGATTATCTTTTTTGGGGTTGGTTTTTTTTTTCATTAGTATTATGACTGTAACTTGACACTCTTCACTGGGGCCTTGATTATAATTTGAGCACAGGAGTAGTCCCCTGGATGGCAGTCACTATGTTCTTGTGCTTATAATTATATAGGAGCTAAACAGCCTTAAGGCCTGACTAAATCACTGCAAGGCTAATGGAAAGCCTCCCACGGACTTCAGTGAGCTTTGGGTAAGGTCCTTGTTTCCAGTGACACTAAGGTGCAGCACATTTTTGAATATCTGTTTCCTAGAGAGGGGCAGCAGGCCATAAAAAAGTGACATTTTTCTATCAATGTGGATAGAAATGCAACTCCATAGCTGTCCATGTTACTCTGAGTGAGACACCAAAAAGTTATCTTCTGCTTTTTTCTGACAGTAAGGTTATCCTCTTAGGTCCTTCTGCAAGTTTTACTCTGATACAAGTTTCTTGACATAGTCAAAAGCTTAATGTATCTGCCAAGCTCTCTGGCTTACTGATTTGAACCAATTTGCTTCACAGAAAACTGAAGAGGAAATGTAGTTTTGGTTTTGACACGTATGCCTGTTTATAGATTTACACTACTAAAAGGTTTTACTTTGTTTAATATTATTATTCTTATTATAATTACTACTACTGCTGCTGCTGTTGCTGCTTCTGCTGCTGCTTTTTTTCAATTTGTCAAAAAAATCATCACTGATACCCAAAGAGCATAGTCTACTTTAAAATTCAGTCCAGGCAATAAGGAAATAGCCTTCAGCAGGAGCTTTGGATTTACCCTGTAATGTTGGTCCTACAGCAGGTACATCAGCAACCATGAATAAAACCACTGCAAATAGTTGCTTACAAAATAGGGCACCTTCAAGTCAGCACATAGAACCTTCAGTTCTAATGAGAAAGTTTTTGTGGTGAAAATTATGCATTCAGATAACCCAGGGATTTTATGAAGTTATAAAGCCCGATACTGATCTCACTCCTATTAGTCCAATCCTGCAGTAACTCCTTTGTCACTGTTCAGAAGATCATGGTGTAGATGAGGCACAGAAATGAGATCAGTCAGTAAAGGCTGTCAAACTGTTTTTTTTAGACCTACAGAATTTATATAACCTAGCATCAGGATAGCATACTGAACATTTAACCCTGATGTTCCTTAAGGAAATGATGTAACTTGTCTGTCTATTCTCCTTTCCAGAGCTTTTGAATTCCTTGGTAATTTTCACTCAGGCCTAACAGATTTGCCCAACAACCTATTTGAAGCTCAAATGGTATTTTATAACCTGAGCACCTGTTCTTCAAATCAGAAAACACATGTTATCTAATGTTATCATTAGAAGTGTTCTATGCTACACAGTAAAAGGTGTATGTTTGGTATCATTTTCAAATGCTTTTTTAGTGAATCTTATATATTTATAAAAAATTGCAAAACCTTTAGCAGTTTTTATACTCAGGGCATATTTCTGTGGTTTGGAAGGAACAAACCAGGCTGTGCCAGCTGTCAAGCTCTACTTCATGTGCAGATGGTGTTGGCGACAGGGTTTTGGTTTCTGTGACTAAGGGACCCTATCTGAGGATCAGCATCTGCTTGGCAGAGTTGGGATTCACCTCACTAGGTGAGGCAAGAGTATCTAACTGCAAGGTGGCTGACTGGAAAAGAAGGGCTTTAAACTGGGAGTGATGTGGAATGAGGAGTATTTCCTCCTGTGAGGGAGTGATGGACAGGGCTTACAAGCAAAGCATCTGGAGAGGTCTGAATGAAGGCAAAGATAAAACCAACAAAAGCGAGTTAAGTAGAGACACCCTAAGCACATGCAGATAAACAAGGAAGTGCTTACAAGACACCAAGTTGGCAAAAATCACCAGAACCTTCCTGGGAAACCAGTCTACCAGAATGCCTCTTTTAAAGTGCCTGTACACTAATGTGAGCAGCATGGGGAATAAACGTGAGCAGAGATCTGTGTGTGACTGAAGGGCTATGATCTTCTTGGGATCATGATAATGTGGTGGGGTGGCTCCCATGACTGGAATGTTGCAAGGGAGGGATACAAGCTCTTTACGAAGGATAGAACAGGAAGACAAGGAGGAAGAGTTGGCCTTTATGTGAGAGAGCAGTTGGAGTTCTTCTGAACCATAGAATTGTTTCGGTTGGAAAAGACCTCTATGATGATCAAGTCCAATCATTAACTAATAAGCAATCTAAACCTCCTCTGGCACACTCACTCTCATCCTGTCTCTTGTTACTCGGGAGAAGAGACCAACATCCACCTTGCTACAGCCTCCTTTCAGGTAGATGTGGAGAGCAATAAGGTCTCCCCTCAGCCTCCTTTTCTTCAGACTGAACAAACCCAGATCCTTCAGCTTCACAGTACTTGCTCTCCAGACCTTTCACTACCTTTTTTTGTCCTTTAGACACACTCCAGCAACTCAATGTCCTTCTTGTAGTAAGGGACCCAAAACTAAACACAGAAGTGGAGTTGTGGCCTCACCAGTGCTAAGTACAGGAAGACAACCACATCCCTAGTCCTGCTGGCCACGCTGTTTCTGATACAAGCCAGGATGCTGTTGACCTTCTTGGTCACCTGGACCCACTGCTGGCTCATGTTCAGCAGCTGTCAACCAGCACTCCCAGGTCCTTTTCCTCTGGGCACTCTTCCCCTAGCCTGTAATGTTGCCTGGGGTTGTTGTGACCAAGTGCAGGACCAAACACTTGGCCTTTTTGAAGCTCATACAATTGCCCTTGGTCCATCAATCCAGCCTGTCCAGATCCCTCTGCAGAGGCTTCCCCCCCTTTGGGAGATCAACACTCCCACCCACCATGGTGTCACCTGCAAATTTACTGAGGATGCACTCAATCTCCACATCCAGATCATTGATGAAGACACAAAACAAGACAGGTCCAAAACTGAACCCTGGCAAATACTATTTGTGTCCAGCCACCAACTGAATTTAATTCCATTCACTACAACTCTCTGGGCTCAGATATCCACAGAGTTTTCAAGCCAGTGAAGATTACACTTGTCTAAGCCATGAGCTTCCAGCTTCTCTTGGCAAATGTTGTGGGAGATAGTGCCAAAGGCTTTGCTAAAATCATGAAGACAACATCCACAACACTTCCCTTATCCACTAGGTGGTCACCCGATCATAGAAGGAGATCGGGCTGGTCAAGCAGGACTGGCCTTTCATGCGGGCTGGGCCTGAACCCCTGGTTGTCCTACACGTGCTGTGTGAGTGAACTCAAGAGGAACCACTCCATAATCTTCCTTGGTGAACGTGATTGCTACACAGGAGCTGTGCTCCATGATGCATCAGACATTCTATTTTTGTGTCCAGATCACCTGAATCAGGAAAGCTGCTCAGAATTTTTTTACTCCCTTTCAGTGACAATTAAGGAATGGCCTAGGGCATGGCCAGGCATTATCTTCAATTCAGGTTTTTAGAAGAAATCTTGGGCTGCCCTCCTCTAGACAAAACTCAAAAGAATAAGTCCTCTGGAAAAGATAAGAGGTAATTTCTTCCGATGTAAAAATTACTTAAGAGACTAGCTTTTTATTGTGCCTCATAGGTTTTACTATCTTGTGAATTTTTATTATTTTTTTTTTAGTGAGAGGCTTGGTCATCATAAAAGTGAATGTATTTCTGGAACACAGCTAGCAGCCATGTTGTCAGGATGTTTATCATCATAGCTTGGTTAGAAACAGTTCAAATTTGTCTGAGATAAGACATTGTGATATTTATGCATGTTTCTATGTTGCAGCACTAAAAGGCCCACATTTGATACCTTAAAGTTAGTAGGAAGAATTCCAAGCAACTTGTGAACAGCAAAGAAACCATTGTAGTGAGTACTGGACAATAAAAGCAGTTTTCTTACAGCCAAGAAAGTAATTATAATGCAGAAATACTGCCAGACTGTCTGCTAGTTCCTGAAGTAGCACAGGCAGTACAATAATAGAAGCAAGCCTTCAAAATATGATGGGGATAACAGGCAACAATTGGAAGTATCAAGATGGGACTTCTCTCCATACATATGTGACTTATGCTATCTTGCTCCAAGGGAGCAGGCATCAATATGGAGAGCCTGCCTTTGAAATAGTGGATCTTTTGGAAAAGCTTTCTTTATGAATCCAGAGTTTGCAAAGCTTTGTAGCTGAAAGAAATACTTCATATCCAAGTAAGATGAACAGGGTCAAACTGCCAAGGAAAGCACTGAACACACGAAGTTCCATTATAGCAATTCTGTGCAAAATAAGACAAAAAAAAAATCAGTAGTCAATGAAGGTGGCTATCAGTGAGAAACTCATAGACCAATGTGGATAAGAAGACAAGTTTATCTTTGATACCAAAGTCCTGATTTAGTGCTAATGTCATTTTTGACTATGTGTTAGAGGGAGAAACATTTGCAGCTATCTCCCTGCAAGCACCAGATTGCTAAAAGAGGCCACAGAGCTTGCAAATCCTTTGGTAAAGATCCAGTGTGGTGAACGGGTGAGGAAAATGTGCAATAGTTTTATTGGACACTAAAATTTGTGCTGAAATAATAACAGATCTTTTTTTCAGGATGAAGTACTAAAAAGAATATGTGAAATACATAATTTGGACTGTGAGAATTCCAGTCTTGGATTTTATTCCAAAACAAACTCTATAGTTCAGGGTTGCTTAGCCTTTTAAAACACACTTTTGTTAATCTTAGTAAAATTTTAATGAACAATGCTCTTGTGAACTAAGAAAACGATATTCTGTCTTAAAATGTTCAATATGTTGTTTCAGCTTTTTTCAAACAAAACACTTATAAGACCATGAACTGAAGCACTAAGAGGCATTTGAAATCCTCTCTTCCTCCCAGAAAAAAACAACCAAACAAAAACATGTTGGTTGAATGCAACCAAATTTTGTGAATAATATTTTTCCAAGTAAATGACAATTTGGTGGGTTTTTTATTTATAAAGATGCACTGATAGCACTAATCTAGTCCTTACCTATTCTCACAACATCCTAGACATTACATATAATTTCACAATAAACTATAACCCTTTAAGTGTAAGTGAAATTAATTTGTCATCTTTCATAATTTCTATCATGAAATATCCTACATCCCATGTTTTTAAGGACTAAAATAGTATTATTACAGAATTATTTGTGAAATGGAAAACTTTAAATACCTATGTATCCTACTTGGATCCAGCATCATCTGAGTAATGGCATGGGACTATGAGGGCCTGCTATGAAAATTTTATGCAGAATGGGGCAGGTGTCCTGGTTTGAGGTAGGATAAAACAAATTTTCTTTCTTGTAATTTACTTTCAGGTAAGTCTCTTTTAAGTAGCTACACTCACTGAAAATAATGGCAAGTTTCTCATTCAGTGTCTGCTTCTAGGACTGATAATGCTGGGTGCTTATGGTTATGGCTAGAGAATGGTGTGCAGAACAAAGGCCACTGCTTAGTTCTGAGAAACACCTTGTGCTCTGAAAAGAGAAATGGAGTCACAGGGGTCACACCTGCAACCCTTCTTTAGGGGGGAGCACACAGGTGACCAAAATTGGCCAAATGGAATATTCTATCCCATACATATCATACTTAGTATAAATTGAAGGATCACAAGGGTCAAGCTCTCTTCATCCATGGCTGGTGTTCTGGGAGGTATCTGTTAATTTGTTTGCCTTTGATCCTGATCAATGCTCTCCTGAATCTGTGTGTTCCTGCATCCAGATCCCATTTGCTGCTGACTCCAGGAGTTTGGTCTGGGGCTTTTCCAGGACTGCCCTGCACCCTCAGTGGTGATATGAGTGTACTGGGGGTGGGAAAGGGGGGAGGAATGTGATATTGCTTTTGTATATCTTTGTATATTTAATAATTTTCCTGTTCATTATTACTATTTTATTAAAGCTGTGTTGTTTAGTTTCCGACTCATAAATATCTCTCCCTTATTTGGTCTCATTCTTCCTCAACAGGGGAAGAGAGGGGTATTAATACAGATAATCTGTCATTCATTTAATTGCCAGCCCAGCATTAAATAGTGACAGCAGGAGAATTAAGAAAAGGATGGAGAATGTCTGTACTGTAAATTTTCACCTTCTCTTCCTAAAGGAGGCTGTAAATAAATTAAAAAACAGCAGAACCAGAGGCACTGTGAAGTTGAAATAGTAGAGAATCTTGGCAGCATAACTTTTAGACCACATACAGCTTAGAATCTATAATAATGTTTGTTGCTTTCAAAAATGTTTGTAAAATGCCTAAGGTAAACATGAGTTCAGAAAATCAGAAAGAATTTTTGATGTATCTTCAGCTTTCAAATGTTTCAAGAAATCTTCTGAAAATAAGATGAAAACTAGAGAAAGTCATGTACACCTCACAAATGATGTTTTTGCACAGTTATTCTCACTACACATGCAATTCACAGTTTGCTGATTTTTTTTTTAAAAAAAAAACCAAAGTACAGTATCTACTGTACTTTTTCTGTGCTACTCTCTTTGAATATTTATACAAGGAAGAATATGCTGGGAGATGTGTGGGTGATAGCTTTGTTATTGTAGAAAGACTAAGCTTGAAAAATAAGTTCTTGTCACCATGGCAATGAAGCTAAAGTTGCCATGTGCCTTTGTAAGACATTTAAAATTTTATTTCCCTCCTTCTCTCCTTCCCTCCTTCTTTAAATGTAATGTACAAGCAATGAAGGAGCAAGTGAGAGTTTACAGCCCAATTCTGCACAGCACACCAAGGTTAATGTACAGATCCCATCATGCTGAAAAAATTAAGAAAGGAGGAACAATACCTGTATAATACTGTATCAGCCTTTCTTGATAGTTTTGTTGCTTTTGGCTCCATAGACTTTTAGTTACATTTGATCAGAAGATACTTGACAGCTAATTTTACATTGAGGTTTGATGTGCAGAAACAAAATGCGCTTTTCTGCTCATTGCTTAGTTTCAGGTATACAACTGAATGTTCATTCACTGAAAGCCACCATTCCCATCAGAACTGTTTGCTGGTAAGCTTTCAGGTATTTAATACAGCATTTAGTAGTATGCAGACAACTGACAGGATATAATAAAAAAATGAATGTTCTGTCTTTAAAGCTGAGCCATAATAATCATCATTAGTGGAACAATGGTTTCAATCATTAGCCAGTAAAATAAAGGTGACCATATAATTTTATATTGCATAAATGCATACATACAAATGTGTGTGTGTATACACACACAATATTAGATAAGAGTTTTCTTGTTTTCTTTTAGTCTAGTAACCATGACTGCATAACCCTGTTATGCAATGCTGTATACACAGATAATACTTTTAAATGCAGACTGATTGATTACACTGACATAAAAACTTCTGAAGAACGGTTTTCAAAATTGAATTTTTACTTTATCGTTATAATTTGCTCGTTTTGGAAACTGAATGCACTGCAGACCCAAGGCTAATGTACTGCATCTCGTTTAAATTTATACCTGTTGGTATAATTTACATCTGTTTAATAACAATGAAAACAATTGCAAGTTTACTTTTTTTTTTTTTTTTAGGTGATACACTACTAGAAGAGAACAAGTGGGTTATTGATTCAGGTCCACTGCCATAGCAGAGTTGTTCTTTGGTCTCCAAGGGGGCCTTTCACATTGAAGGAGGAACAAATTTCTGAGGCTGCCATAAAATGAACAGTTTAGTGATAAAAGTAATATAGAAGTAATCAAAAGGAACTAAAAGAGAATAAAATGCTTTTGTAGTACCAGTAATTTAATTTCTGTCTCTTAGCTGAAAAGAAAAATCAGTTAGCACTGCAGTTCATGCCAATAAGTGACACAAGTCCTTGGTTTTAAAATACTGGAAGTTCTCCCTCAATTTGTTAAAGGAAGAGGAAATGAAAGGAGAACAAGGCTATGTTGGATGTGCATGTGTGGGGAATGAAATGTAACAGATTGGATGAAATATGAATATTTCAGTCCATTACTGAAATTTTAATGCTGGCAAATGGTTGTTTTTCTTTGTTCCAAATGCATCTAGTACAACATTTTTTAAGATCAAGCTCACTAGCTAAATAAAATAGAACAAGTATTAATCACTTTGGTTAGATGCAGGAAGACATTCAGATGCTGTAATAATTCTCCAATCGGCAGTCAAGAAGAACAGGTATAACTCTGTAACCTAATTTAATTCAGGGATGCACCTATTTTTATACTATTGCTTTTTGCCTAGACTTAAATGATTATTTATACAATCAGAACTGTCAGTTACTAAAGTAAACAAATGTAACTGGTCTTTCATCTCCTTTGTGTCCCTGGCTACTGTGTCTGCAGTGCATCAGTAAGGACAGTTAATACCTGCATGTCCAACCTACTGTTTTACTTCTTTTCATCTCCCTTATTTGGGGACCTATGGATTATCTTTTCTTTCTTTCCACCAAACTACAGTTTTCCTTATACTAACATATGCATATGCTATTAGGCAACAAGGAAGCTGATTGCTGAGTGTGCTGGAAATAATTGCTGGTGAGTCTGTCAGACCCATTCAGGGTAATAATTGAGTTTTCTCTGTCAGTGCAGAATTCAGATGGTAAATATTCGGATACTCTCATTTTTTTTTTTTTTTTTTAACTGGAAAGAAATTATTGATCTGATTATGAACTTTCCTGAAGCTAAATACCCAAAGTTAATAGTTTGCATTGTTTTTGAACACTTTTAAAAACTCAAATAACAATTAGGCTTTTTTCAAGGTTTCAATTCCCATTTAGTATTGTATATCATAATCATCTAGATAATTTCCTCTCAAATCTTTCACTACTTAAACATAAATAAACTCCCACCAAACCCTTTGAATTGAAAACAACAAGAATTTTTTAGACTGGGTATCATGGAATTCTTTGTGATGCTGTTTTGGGGAAAATAGCTACTGCTGATACATAGGAAGCAGCACATTGACAGTTGATAAGGATTGAAAGAGAAGTTAAGATTTTGATCTAACAATGCATTCCTATTTTCCCCACTATTTCATTTTAATCAAACATAAATTTCAATTGGTTAGACTACTCAAATGTTCAATTAAAAATCTAATTTTTTCAAAGTTCATGAATGTATTAACATTCAAGTAGGAATATAATAATAATACATTAAAAAACCAAAACCAGCAGCAACAAATAAACAACTAAATCACAGCACTTCTACAGGGACTCCTTCCCACTTTAAGTTACAACTTTTCTGAAAGTGTGGATAATTCATAGAAAAGAGCAAAGCTGAATTATGGAGATAATATAACTCTCTCACCTGCCTCCTTCATAAGCAGATTGCACTCATATCAGCAGCCCTCTCCTTGATTACATTTCATATTTGAAATTATTATTATCCTAAATTATTTCCTGTTTGAAGTACAGATTTTTGAAGTCAGTCTGACATGCATGCATCCCACTGAGGTGCCTAATTGCCCTTTAGTACTGGAAGATATTCCTTGAAAACCATGTGCTTCCGAAATCCAGACTGAGTCATACATACGTAAGGAGACATCTTGACAAGATTATTTTTCAGCATGCAGCACAGTGTGGTAAATAAGTGTTATGAGATCCGAAAACTATAGAAATGTATTGCATGAGTACCTAAAAATCTCCTGATAATCCTGTAGGGTGAAGCCTTCTATATCAGGATTGAGACTATGTTTCAGGAAAAAGTGTGAAGATTTTATGTGCTCAGAGACTGTTTTGCACAATCCCCCCAGCCTGGACTTGTCACTACTGCAGCTGAAGAATCCATCAGACCACAACCCAAAGCAATCTGAATAGAGACTTTGTGGGAAGTGTTATTCATTGCATGTTCCTGCTTTGTGAATGAAAAAGAGTTCAAGTCCAGGGCTAAAATATTTAGTTCATTTAACTACTTTCACTATTCCTTCTATTACTGAGAACGAACCACATTCCATTCAAATTAAGTACTACAAAATATGTCGGTACCACCCACTTCCTTTGATGTTTGGAGTATTTGATTCAATGAGTACAGAAATATTAAGAGATGCAGCACATCCAGCCTTTTCTGTCATGTCTGTAGGCTAACATCAGAGAGGGTTGAGGCTATAACATATATCAGCCCAGAAGTGGAGTTTAGCAGGGGACATTTATGCCTCTGAGGCAAATTCTTCTCTGGTTTCCACATAGAAAGTGTAAAAAGGGCACAAAGGAGAGTGGATCTGAAGTTGGTGTGGGTAAGCCAGTGTATCTCTGGGAACGAGTAGGCAGCCTTCATGCAGATGCAAAGGGTTCTTCAGGAACACTCCAGGCCATCTTTTACTCCAGTATCACCTAAAGACCTTATTAAATAGTATGTGTTTGTGGAATTTTATGAAACTCCTGATAACTTGGAGAGAAAAAAAAAAAAATTAAAAAAAAAAAATTCTGAGCCTGCCTTCTTCCCATCAATTAGCATTTTTGCACATTTGGTTTCTCTGTAGAGTTTCCAGCATCCTAGTGAAAATAAATGTCATAGATGGTTTTCTCATGCTAAGTTAATATGCTGGTTTTGCAGGCTTGAGGATGTTTTCTCAGCAGGGAAATAATAATTACCAAAACAATGGATTTTTCTTAATGACATCTAAACCATTCAGGGCTCCAAGCCAAACCATCCACAGCATGATTGCCTCCATTTCATTAGTATTTGTGTTGGTAACTGTGCATTAACAATGATCCTCATTTTACAATGATTAACAATGATCCTCATTTAGGTGTATAATTAGATACATCCAAGAGCTAGCACAGTGTGTTGAAATAAGCCTTACAGATACCTGCTCAATACACAGCATCAAGACACGACAGTTCTGATAAATTCTCAAGGTTATGGTACTTTCACAGATTATATTGGCCACATACCTGGCTTTGCAGACTTTTTGGTAAAATGAAAAGCTACACAAGTAAGTTAGACTTGTGAATAAAAGCTATATTAGTATCCCCACTTAATAACATTTTTCTTAAAATAACTAGTTTAAGTGTCAGAATGACTTAGACACAGTGGATACAAAGGGCAGTAGTTGTCTTCACAATTATAAGATTGCCTTGATTTAATTTCAACCCCTTACTCCGACTTTTAATGTGTGCAAGTGCAAATGCAGTTGTGAGAATGTGGAACTAACCCTACACTGGTCCCATTTAGGGTAGGTTTTTTTTTCTGGGGATGTACAGATGTTTAGCAACTCGGTTCAAAACAGTTTTCACCTAAACCTGTAGTTCAGACCAGCTTGCTGAAAACTTGGCAGCCTGGGATAATTGGCCACCATATCCCAGTGCTGGCTGCTCAGGCTGCCTGTGAGCTGTCACATCCCTGCCAGGTAAGACTCATGATGCATTCACTAGTGGATGTGGCATTTTCCAGGAAGGAAGGTGGTGTTACCTGTTGTCCTTCCAGTCTAGGATTAAATTAAATTACCAGAACTGAAGGTCTTTGTGGAACTTTAGCCCTTTAAAGCTTCTTGATATGCTTTTATAAATGTGAGATGCTGGCTATGATATTTTAAATAATACTTATTTAGAACTGTAGATTTATTTGAGAAGTATTTTTTTTAATATTTTCATTTATCATTCATTGCTGTTCATTCCCATTATTTAATGTCATTATTTAATGTGACATCTAAGTGCAGATATTGACCCTAATTTCAATAAATTCTCTGAATCCATCTGATTCCATCAGTATCAAACTACTATTATTTTTTAACTTCTGAGTTTGACTCCTGGAATCAGTGGAATTTACAAACAGAAGCAGGAATATTTAAACTATGATATTCCACTATTGTATAGACATTTTACAATGTAAAATAAATACTATCACTAATTTTCTCAGAGTGGAAAGGATCAGAGAATATCTTTGAAGAGCTTTCTTTGCCAGCACTAATTGCTTACACAGAGGAAAAATAATACACAATCTAATAAAATCTCAGATTTAATTGTGTAATCTCAGATTACACAATCTAATAAAATAATTGTATTAGATAATATTTTTTTTGTAAAATAAAATAATTTTTAAAATTATTTTTCATTGTTCTAAAAATTTAATTTAATATTTTTATTCTACAAACTTTAGCCTTCTCCTTCATTCTCCACTCCTTTTCCAAAGAAAGTTCAGGGGACCATAATTCATTATAAGAACATAGCATTTGCAAATCTCATTTTATTTCAGACTGTATTTTGTACTAAGATTTTCCTAGAAGTAGGGGCCTTGTTACTTAAGAGGGTCTATAATAAAAGCAAGGTAAGCAGATTTTCAGGGGCCAAGGTTGCACAAAGAAATCTCTCATGTAAAAAATGTCCTGCCTTGCTTGCCAATAGAGAGCTCCCAGATAATATATTAAGCAGACAAGTAATTTAATTTAGTTTCATGCTAATTTAAATATGCCAAACGGATACACAAAAATTTGTAGAGTATTCCTTATTTTGCCATGGTTGCTGAACTCTGCTCCTCTGGTGCAACTAGCACATAGACAGAAGAATATAAAAGCATCCAGGTTTTTTTGCCCCTGCCAGCAAGGTGTTGCTTTTCACACAGAGTTCAGCCTCAAAAAGAGTTCCTGGAAGTTTGGGGTCCATGCTTAACATGGTGCAGTGTCTACATAAAGGCCTTTAACACAAGGTGAGGTGACTTCTAACTGCTAGAAGAGCTGTAAGGATTATGTGCAATATACATCTGTGTAAAACAAATAATCTGACTGAAGTACTGATGATTCATATTTATTATAATTGGGCATTATAAGTTTCTGACATCTCTAAATGGTGTTCTGATGTATGGCTGCAATGAACAAGAATTTTCAAGACTGTGGAATCTCTTACGTCTTATCCTGCAGTAACAAATTTTAAAGGGATCCACCTTAAATCCATCTAAGAAAATTTGTTTAATTTTATGCCACAATAGAGCAGAAAAAAATACTAGAATTTGAAATATTAATAGTAATCTCTACATAGGGAAGAACTTTTTGTGCTGTGTTTGTTTGGTTTCTTTCTGTTCCCAGCACTAGAATAGAGATTAGCATAGGTTTACATGTCTTTCTGCCAAAGTCCAAGTTCCAGAACTGGAAGTAATTGTGACCTGTGTAAACTAATATCTCCTGATATTTCCCTAGAAATTTCTCTCTTCTCTTTCTTATGCTGATGATATAAAACACAATAACAAAACTATAGCATATACAACAGAACAACAAATAATAGCATTGTTGATAGAAAAAGAGTGAAAAAATATTTCTGAGGATTCCAAGGAACCCTGTAGGCACAGCTAGGAAGCAACATAATTTATTGCTGTTTACTACTGTTGTAGGAAACAACATAATTTACTGCTCAGAAAAGTTACTCTTCCCCCTTTTTGCCTTTACCCAAGAGACAGACTTTTTTCCCCAAGCTGGGTATCAGCGCATTTGAAAGCACTAATCTCTCTGTATTGCTTAAAATGATAGATAGACCTTGGTTTTTAAATTTTTTTTCTTTTCTTTTTAAAATATGCTCCTTATTTTACAGCATGATACCTCTAGAAGAACTGATAACATACTCATGGGATTGTGGCCATATAAATTACAAGTGTCAAGCAATGCAATGTTTTTTCTCTAAAAAAAGCAGAAGTGTTGTATAGGGAGCAGTTTCTCCAAACGTCTCTCTGGGAAACCTTTTCCAAGTTCTTACATCTGAGCATCTTTTCAAAGAGATCTGCTGCGAATCCCAGCGTTTCAAGCCCTGGACAATATGTCTCTCCAGTCCTTACAGACTCTGCTATGCATCTTTAACAATTAAAAGATGCCATTTCATCTGTCTTCTGGGTCCCCCAAACCTAGAAATTAGGAAGCCTTATAGCTTTTATTCAGAGACAGTCTACAGTCTCCAAATCCTGTCTAATTAATAGATATCACTATAAGTGAGACATGTCATCCGAATAGAAAATATTCTGTAAAGTTATGCAGCATAAGCCTGTCAAGGAAGGGAAAAATATCTCTTCATTAATCCTTCAAAATGCTTTTCAAGTTTGATAACTGCTATGTTGATCTTGCATAAAGACCCCTATGGGATGCCGCTGGTCACACCTGAGAGTGTGAAGAATGACCCCATATTCTATTAATGTGTAATTTAGCAATCCATTATGTCCAGTTTCTCCTGCTGACATGAAATACTGACTGTCATCAATTCTTAGAAATCCACTTATATAAACTTATGTTTCCAAGGCTTTGTTTGCTTAATGAAAGCTGATACTCTCTTCCACAGGGCCAAAGATCTGTTCTTTTCTCAAGGGCTTTCCACAAATCCTTCCACAAAGGAATAATTTCTCTAATATCTAAAATGTCACTAATTTATTCTTTTCTTTAATTTGACCACAAGTAAATTACTCAAGACTGTCTGTGCACAGTGCGGAGTTAAAAATGTTAATAGAAGATTTTTCATTTTGGACGATGTGTTTGTCTCCAGACACGGCTCCATCAGCAAGACCTATTTACAGTCTTGTGTGTTTGAAATGTCACAAAGGGAACAAAGTGCTTCTGCTTTGGCATATTGTTGCACAAGATTGTTTGCTCACTTACTATCATGTAGGCTTTCTCCACTTTCTAGCCCTTTCCTATCTCTGCTTTTCCAACCTAATCCCAAACTCATTCCCAGTTGTGCCTTTCCCTGGTCCACTTGTAATAAGTCAGTTTGGATGCCCTGGGGATGAAATGAGCCTTTTAAGGCCCCCTTTAGGCTTCATTAAGACCAGTTCAGATTTTCTGACTAAATTTCCAATCTCCTTGCCACAGTGGCCATTCTGGTACTTCAGCTGTGTATTAGATTTTTCCTGTCTCTCCTTTTCAAGAGCTAATTTACTGCTTCCCAAATCTGACACCTTTCCTGCTTGCTGCTACAAATATATAATCTCAGGTAGCTCAACATTTTTCCAAGTCTTGAGCTGGTTCACCTCAGCATTTCCCTCATAAAATCCTCTGCTGTCATATTCCAGGAACCCTGTCCTTTTTCACCTAAACCCCACCACTATCACTTGTATCTCTATCTTCTATTCTCCTAGTATTCTATCCACCTAGATGAACCTCTTCTCTTCCCATATGAGGGTAAATCTCTTTTTAGTTCTGAAATCCTTGAAATTCCTATCAAAATTTTCTGCTATCCCCTCAAACTTTGGCACTTCCCCTCTGAGACTTTACCACCTTCCCTCTGAATTAACTGAGGTTTTATGATTCCAAACTGCTCATTCTACTTTCTGATCACTTTTTCTGTTTTTCTCTTCTCTCTTTTCTCTTATTGCCCCTAAATAGGACAAAGCAAAGTGGTCTAGTTTCTAATATCCAACAAATTATGATCCTGAACTGGGGTGGTACATGATGATTTTCAATGAATGTATTGCTCCTGAATGGAAGGACCTGAACTTCAAAATTCTGTCTCAGAATTATGTTTCTGTTAGAAATATACGAGCTTAGACAGAGGGTTTAATCCATAAAATAGGGTAATGATAGAAGGTAGTACTTATTTCCATAAGGAAGATAAAGTCCTAGAATGCCAAAATGCACAAAACCAACTTGATAGAAAACAGGATCTGAAGGGGAAAAAAAAGGTATGAAACCTCCCAGCTGTAGACATATTGCATACACATGGTAAATGAGGATAAATCTGTTCAGTTGTAACTTTTGCTGGCATATGACCTTTTTTCTTAGCTTAATCAATATATAAACCAACACTTCTCCATTTTTCTCTGAATCTGTCTTGAACAGTAAAGACAATGTGTCTACTGCATATCTCCAAAGTTCAGAAAGCAAACCTCAGATACTGACTCAGAAATGGAATTTTCAGATAATTAATTCATCTAAGAAATAAGAGAAAAATATATTATAGGGGATGTATATATATTTCCTGAAACAAACCGAAAACCCGTCTGCATATACTGGACGATGTGTCCTCTAGCACACTAATTATTTTCTGAGAGGCACCCCCTAATTGTTAATCATTGTTAAAATAAGACTTGGAGTGCAGAAACTACATTCCTTTTTTTTCAATAAAAATCCTTTGTGCTTTAGAGTGTCATATGGTGATTGAAATTAACCTTCTGAGTATGAACAGTAAACCATTTCTGACACGTATTTTCTTTTTATTGCTGGCTAAGACTCCTGCGTGTCTCTCAGGGATATTCTGCACAGAAATAAGAGTACACACAACATGCAGCACACGTATTATTTCTCTCTCTTAGGCAACGTCAAACCAATTGTGTATCTACAAATCAACTGTGTATAAGTCTCTGAGTCTGTATGATAACTCAGAGCACCTCTTCTATATGTGGCTTGGTGTGCAAGAGCAATTAGGGCAGGGAGCAGCCATCATAATAGTAGCCATTGCTTCAGTTGTTCTAGGTGTTAGGATGTCTCAGGGGAATCAGGCACTCAGGAACTACTGGTCTGAGAAAACAGACAGACAGCTGTGTTGGTTTAGGCCAAATAGTCCTGTGGCTGAGTATCCTGTTGGCAGCAGGAAAAATATAACTAACTAAGCTAGCATAGGTTCTCCCAGCCTACAGTGATCCATGGTTCAGGAACTCTCTGGGGAAGTGGTGTTATCTTTATAATTAATAAAACTTGGCATCCAAAACATTCCATGAAGAAGGGTTCCATGGCTGAAATATATTTGTTGTGTGAAGGACCATTGTTCTGTTTTGTTTTGCTTCGGTTTTTTCATTTTGACCTGCCCCATGGAGGTTTTAGTGGTTTGGTGTCATTGTTCTAATGTCTCTTGTTATTGTCAATTGTTTCTTATTAATTTCCCTCATAAATCCCTCTTACAGTACATCTGGGTTGTATTTTTCCAGACTGAAGAAAGCTTGTTCTTTAGTACAGAATCTTCCTTATCTTTCTACTCTATGCTCTCTGACATGAGGGATTGTATACTGCATTCAGGATGCAGAAGCATAGCTGATTTATTCTGTAGCATATTTTTTCTCTTTTGTGCTCTCTTAGTATCATTTTCCTTTCTTTTCTGCCTTTGTCTTTCTCTTTTCTTTATTCCTTTTTCTTTCTTTTTCCCTTTTTTGATTCTTACCAAGTGTTCAGCGTAGGTTTAATAGACCTATTTGTTAGAATCCTAGGGTGTCTCTCAAGAACTGTTGTAAACAGGTCAGAATTTGTTACTGTATCTATAAATTTAGGGCTGTTTTGTCTTATATGTATGATTTTAAATTTTTTTATTCTGAAATTTTCCTGCCTTTTTATCACCCAGCTACTCACTCTCTCAGTGTTCTTCTGCAGATCCTCACAGTCACATATATCTTTGCTACCCTCACTTGTGTAATAGCCAGAAAAATTTGCCACCTCATTTTTTTCCAGATCACTTGCAACAGTAGGTAAAATTAAGTTTTCTATATTTGCTTTCTAATGCTTCAGACTGAGAAGTTTCACAATCAGATGAAGTCAGGTCCTCCATATATTCAAAATTCACTTTTAAAACTGGATCAGCAAACCGACCAGAGATTAGAATTCCAAAGCTCCCACAAAGTTTCAGGACAATAATAATAGTAATAATATGGATTACTTTTTACTGGCTAAAATAAGGGGAGATATTGGCACTGTGTATTTGATTTGCACTGTACCTCTCCCATTCCCTGGTTAAAAATGAAGTAATTTATGGAACAAATGGTCACTTAGTGCTGTAGAGAGAAAGGTTCTGATCATTTCAGAAGGTCTGTTTCACTTTCTGAGGCACTGTAGTAGAATTGCTTTCCATCTTACTGTACAGTTCATCAAACAAAAGAAGTATTTTCAATTTTGTGATGCAGTGAGTCAATGTTTTTCTGGTCCTTCTGGGCCAAACACAAATCACATGATTGTCTGAGATTGCAGGAGCCAGGATTTGATGAGCCATGCCTTTTCCACACCTCTTCTCCTTCGGTCCCAAAGAGCCTTCTATGTACAACAATAAATTACTAATAAAAAAAGAGATGGGACTAAGGCAAACAAACAAGAAAGAAAAGGAACACAGTGTGATAAGAGAACAGAGGGCATATAAAAGTCCTGGGATAGATGACAGGACAGTGAGAAACACACCCTCCCTGGATGGGAAAAGGGAGGAAAAACAGATTGTGGTATATCAGGTAAAATTTGTGTATGTAACGTGAAATGTACTTGCTCATTCTCTTTCCAATGAGTATTATTTCAGAATAATAAAACTAAGTGATCTCAACTGTGTTTGGTACCATGTGTGTCTTATTGATGACATTATGAAAAAAAGACACTGAGATCATAGGCACCACAATTCCTCTTAAGAATGAATGCCATATTTCATCAGATAGGTTTCCAACAAGACTGCTTTTTACAGACATAAATTTTGCTTGCAAGGTTTGCAATTCACTTGTAGCTCTCATGAGACAGAGTGTGATGCAGATCCTAAAAATCAGTGAGTGAGGAATCAGAAACAAGATTTGAGTATTAAGGCAATGTGCTTTCAGTAGCCCCTTTTGTTAGGCATAAACACTTCTAACATTTCTGGTTTCTCAGATATATATATATTTTTTTTTAATTGGAAAGTTTTGGTCTTTGTTTTGTTGTTGTTGTTGTCAGGGAGGGGTTTGTTTTGTACAATTTTAATGGTCAAAGTATACTGGTTCTCTGTGGTAAAGTCTGAACACAACGAAAAATTGTCATGTTACAGCCAAACAGATAAAAAAAATAAGCGTATTTTGTGGAAGAACACCCCCTGAGTACTAAAATAAATGTGAATGTCAAATAAGCATGCATAAAATTCTGGAGGACAGAATAATTTCCCAAAAGACATTCAACGAGTCTAAATAAGCAACTTTCTTACCTGCTGATTCCCTAAGCCTTCTTGTTACCTTGTTAGGCTGCATTCCTTAGACACTTCAAAGAAGTGGCTTTTAATGGTTTTCCATACAAAACAGTTTTTGTTTCAAAGGCCCCCTAAAAACTATTTTACATAGTCCTTTTGTTATTGTTTGTTAACATTGGTTAGCATTTTGGAAAAAAAATAAACCAAACCAAAAAAACCAGTCCCAACTAGTTCTTCCTCTTGACTGGGAGAAGGTAAAACTGCCAGTGCTAGGAGACAGTCCCTTAATCCTGAAACACCTTATTTCTTGGGTCTTCACATTTTACATCCCACATTAATCCTGGTTCTAGCATTTGTAGGGGACACACACAGTGAAATGTGGGATCTGGGACTGATCTTGCTAAAAAATAACCCATGGAAGGGGGTTGTTGGTTTAATTTTCAGTGTATTTCCCTACCCGTGCTCACTCATGTCTGCATGAACAGTAGTGCTGACATAAGGAACAAGACAGTAAAAGAGAAGAAGGCAAAAGAAAAAAGAAAGGCAAACCCACATATTTTGCTGGCAGTGACAGTTTATACTTTGAAGATAGGAAGCTACAATGTAAGAAATATGAAATGCAATTCAAGATGTCAAGTGTTCAGATATTTACAGCAAAACATCTGAATGCAGGCAGAAATACCTTTTAGATTGAATTATTACATAGGTAGATTAAAAATAATTTATTTAATTTCTTTATGAATTTCATGCCCAATGCCTGTCTTATATTGACATTTAATGAATGCCTGTCTACATAAAAAATTATTGCAAGCATGAGAAGAATGCGAGGCTGTGCAGTGAAAATGAGACAGAGTGGTGAAGAGCGTGTGTCAGGAGAGAAGGAAAGGTGTTCCAGGTTCTGGACACAGTTGGTAACGTGCTCTGACAGCCACAAAAACCTTTACAGAAGGTTGTGCGAGACATGCCCAAACCACAAGAATTAGATAGATAACCAACCAGTTCACTAAAACTTGTTAATTTTCTTATATTGAGGTCATTGTAGGGAAGCCATGCTCAGTTTTGCGGAGCAGATTACTCATTCCAAATGTTACTCCCTACAAACTCCATTACACTACTTTCAGCTATGCAGACATTTGAAATGTCTAAGCTATTTATACACACCAGAATAGAACACATTTATAGATGCAGCCTGGTTTGGCAACTAACCAAATGATTACTGTATTTGCATAACTGAAAATACTGGACTGAAATTGTAACTATAAAAAGAATGTAAGACTGTAATAAAGGTTGATAAATGAATTGTACAAACTCTTGGAATAACTGGACCATCCATCAGTGAACAAATTTGGGTTGCTATTGATGAAACTGGCTGTGGGAAGCTCAGTCATCAGAAAATTACTGTCTATATTTGCAAGAATAAAGTAAAGGAATGCAGGCAGGAAGAATATGGGACTATATGATAAAGTTATATATTTTTCCATATTTAAAAATATATTGTTTATTCTCAGCTAGATATAAACTACCCAACTCCTTATACAAAGAAAGAACAAGAGAGTTTGTATAATCTAACTCTCTACAAGAATTTGAAGCTTCGAAATGAGTAAAACATTCTGTACTGTGGCTATTTTAATCATGTTCCAGAACTAGACATCTCAGCTGTGCAAGCTGCAATATTGATTCATCTGAGTGGAATGAAATATCACTAGCAGTACAGATACAGAAAATTCTGTTGATCTGATATCCCCTCCCTCCCACTGCTGACCATGAATAACTTAACCTTCAGTATTTCAGCTGAGGAGGGAAATTAATAGCCTCCGAGATCAGAGCAGTATTTTCAAAACTGTTGCAAATTTAAGCTCATAGGCTCCCTTTGAAACTGGTCTAAATATATAGAACAACATGAATGTAAAATTGTATGGGGGAACCATCATCATCACCACCAGATACAGTGAATATCCAAACATCTTTTGACAGTTGTCACTGCAAATTGGGATACAGGTTATGGATGTATTACCAAGTATTGTTTACTACAAGAGAAGCTCCAGTAATTGTCATTTTTTCCTGACTTTGTTGAGTAAGGGATGTAATAACTCAGTCTCTATTCTATTTATATTTGATGGATGGCATGAACATGCAGCTTAAGGCTACTTCTTGTAACAGCAGAAATAATGTTTTCTGAAGGGATTTTTTGAGCCTGAAATGGAACCAACCTTTCAAAGGAAATTTTAAAATTCCATTAAGAATTATTCTAAGACATGTGACAATTCAGATGTCAGCCTTCTAATGTTTCTGGCCATTTTAGAAGACACACTCAGCTCATCTGCATAACAATTTTTGTAAGTTATAACAGAAATTTTCTTTCCTTCATCAACTTAAGAAGTGAAGTATTATGAGGAGTGATGTAAAGTGGTATCCTTTTGCTCTGAGTCACTTGGAGCATTTCTACACTAGAAAGCTGAAGCATGATAAAGGCACATAGGGGTGTGATATTTTGATATTACTATCCTAGGAAAAAGTGCTACTGTCATATCAGTTTCGTGTGTTTAAAATGCTTTTTTTCAGTACCATTATTCCACTACTCATCAGATTCATACATTGTCCATCTCTTTCTTCTCTTTCTCTTTCTATCAGAGAAGGACTGGTACAGACCTGAGCTGAAGAGCTGACCAGCTGTATAACTGTACTTGCATCATATGAAGGACCAAAATGCTGTTTTGACCAGTGCTAATGAAAAGGCTAAATCAACAGTAATGTAATTCATGTCACCTCTTGACCCAAAGCAGGGAAGAGTGTCGTCAGAAGAAATGGTTGTCTGCAGGGTTTCTCTGCCCCCATGACATAAGAATAAAAAAATCATTTTTGTTAATCCAGTTGTACTATATTCTGAATGTGAGCAGATTTTCCATAAATTTTGTCATCTCATGCTACACAGATAACGCATTTAGAACTGTGAGGATGATTTTGTCATTACAAACAGCCTGCATCCCCAGTTAGTAATGCTACAGTTGGATGAAAGGTGAGTTGCATGGTAATAAACAAGGGAAGAGGATATGGCAATTGGAACCATGAGGACACTGTAAAAACTCACTTTCAGATTCTATTTGTATACACCTTTAAAACAATATTTTCAGGGTGTTCCTTCTCTTGCTGACTTAACTGACACAAGGATCTCAATGAAGACTGAATCAGCTGATTATACCAGTGAAACACTGAAGATGGTTACACACAAAATGCTGTAAAATTACCTAAATAGACCAACATGAAATTTAAGTTCTCAGAAGTATATTTTTCAAAATTACTGTTTTTTCAATTAAAGTGCACTGCTATTATACTACCTATAATGATTATCACAGTGTATAGTCCGCTAGAAGATGAAACACAAAATTTATAAAATATAAATGTCACATTATTGTTTTTCCATATTTTGAATACATTAGAAAATGTGACTTCCTTTCTTATTAATGTCTTTTTCTCTAAAGACACAAAAAGCAATTCTCCACCGTCAAGGTCAGGAAATATCAGGATGAAACTATGTTTTTCAAAAGATTCCTCAATTGCACCCAAAGAAATTCAGTAAAACATTATAATAATTATTTGAATGGTGTAATTTTAGCTTTAAAATTAAAATGGGAACAATTACACACTTCTGTCTTAGATGCAGGACTAGGTAAAACAAATACAGAAAACAACACTTTCAGAGAGCTTCATCAAATAAATTGCAGGCATAAATCAAGACTACAACCACTCCTAGCCCTGTCTTGACAGGTGAGGTCAGATTCCAGTCCCAGCAGTGACATCTTTTAACTGCTCAGACCATGGAAACAAGCATTCTTACTGTGGTTCAATGACTATGGATGATGACATTTACAATGTTTTATGCTTTTCATTATCCTCATTCTATGGCAAATGCTATCTATCTTACATGTTAAAGGCTAAGCTGAAGTGTTCAGATGAAATAAAGTATCTTCTTGTTTGAAAGAAGCTGCCAGTTCGGCACAAACACAAGAGAAACTGTCAAAACAATCCAGATGCCAGGGTACAGCTACAAAACACTTAATAAAATACTTCAAAAAGCAGGAAAATCATGATTCATGAGATAGCTCAAGAATTTTACTTGCGTAAGTGCAAGGCAGAGGCTTGAATATGCTTTTACATATACAAGGGGTTTATATTTAGCAAATAAAATTAATTTTCTTTTCCTCATCATTCAGCTAATTCAATTCTACATTATGACATAAATCATTTTACCTTTTATTAGGAAAAGACTTGACTGATAGAAGGACTTTGTCTGCTATGTGGAAATTGTCCCCTCCCAGTCACACAGGTTTCTCATATAAACTCACAGATCTTGCACTGTGGTCCATTTCAGGTACACCTCAAAGTCCCCATTCTGAAAAACAAACAAATAAATGAAAAAACACTCAAAATAATAATAAACTATCCTTGCTTAGTTTTAAAATGAAATCTGGTTTTGCAGGACTGGGTTTTAGTATGATTCTGCCTCTGCTAACTCTTTAATTCGATAGAAATCTCATTACAGATGAAAACGTATTTGCCAGTGAGATTCAATATAAACAATTTTTATGATTCTTCAATATTTAATCTCCATGCAATTGACATCCAATTGTTGTTGACATTTCATTGCCCAACTTTCAGGAGATCCCTTTTATTCAAGAGCTTGCAGTACAAGGCAGCATTGTTCAGACTGCCAGTCCCACATACTGTCATGTCAGGATCCCAAGGTGGTCACTGGAGGAGGGTGATTCCCAACCTTCACCTACTGAATAACAGTGCAGGGAGGGAGTTAACTTCTTCTCTGTATACTTCTTTTGGACAGGCTCCTCACTTAAGACAGTGCAAAAAATACAAATGACCATAATGTACCTCTTCTGTTTGACCCATACACACTTTTGATAGCTGTAAAAAAACCAAAAACAAAACAAAAACCAACCAAACAAAAAAACCCCACATCCAACCAGATTAATTATGTTATACAGGTATTTGGATGTGTTTAATCTTCATACAAAATAAATTCTGCTGGTTGCATCTGTTGTCTCATAGTGCAGATGAAGAGTGGAACCACCAGAGAAAGACATCTGCCTGTCAGATGCTCCTTTCAGCCTGTGTGGGGTACTTGAAAGGCACTCTTATAACAATTTGTTCAGCATCTCTTGGACATTCTGGAGAAGAATGAAGAGCTTTGTTTGCTGCTCCAGAGCTGGAGAGGAAATTTTTTACACAGTAAACATACTCTCCTGTTGCAAGACAAACCTCTTCTATGGATGTGGTGCTCCAAGGTCCAACCAGGTGTCCCAGTAGGATCTCACAAGTGGTCCTCTGACCAGCCTGGATCAGTGCTACTGCTCCAAAGGTGGCTAAACCAGCCCCCTGGCTTCCCCAGGTGTGAGCCTTTTATTGGCCCCCTAATCCTGCTCATGCGCAGTAGGGGCCCACCTAATCAGGCACAGGTGGGCTTAACACAAGGTCAAGCCCACTACCTGGCAATTAGTGCCACCTGGTTGCCTCATGTCACTACACTCTCCCTTCTGCTCTTATCAGATATTCAGGTCCCAGTCCTTTTTGGTGCATTCAGCATTATCACACATAGCTCTTCTGTGTATTTTATTTATGGACAAGTGTAAGGGTGGTGCAACCCCAGGCACAAATACAGTGTGGGGTGTGTGTGTGTGTGTGTGTGTGTGTGTAATGGATAGAGAGTATTCCTGAGGAAAAGGACTTGGGGATAGGTAGTAGATGAGGAGCACCTCTTCTATGAAGAAAAGCTGAGATTTGGGGCTATTCAGCCTGGAGAAGAGAAGGCTTTGGGGAGATTCTATAGAAGCCTTCAAGTACATGAACGGGGCATACAGGAAACCTGCGGAGGGGATTTTCACCAGAAAGGACAGTGACAGGACAAGGGGTAATGGTTTTACATTGAAAGAGGATAGATTTAGGTTAGATATTAGGAGAAAATTCACCTTGAGGGTGAAGAGACACTGGAATAGATTGCCCTGTGAAGTTGTGGCTGCCCCCTCCCTGGAAGTGTTCATGGCCAGGTTGGAGGGAGCTCTGATCAGCCTGGGCTAGTGAGATCCTTGCCCATGCAGGGGTGTTGGAACTAGGTGATCTTTAAGGTTCCTTCCAATCCAAGCCATTCTGTGATTCTGGGATTCAAGCTGATGATCTTAAGGATGTGGCTAGTTTTGTAAGAGCTAGGGTTACTACAGTACAGTTAGGTATTATGATAACAATTTGGTATTATCAAGTTTTCTTAAGTTTTAAGTTTTTATTACATAAATCAGTGTTGACAGCACATTCGTGAAGTACCAGAACTGCACCACCCAGTAGTGCCTCACCAAGAGCAACAATCACCTCCTGCTTTGTCTTCCAGGCAAGCCTCGTAAAAACTAAACTGTGGTGTTTGATTTAAATTACCAACAAAACTTACCACGGCTTCAGCAAACAAGGCTTAAAAAATGTACAACAGAATTCATTACTGCTACTTTACATCATTTTTTTCTATCAGAACGGCTTATTTTCACGATGGCCCAAGAACCCCACACGGCACCACCACCTCCACCGCCCGTGCGGCACCCGCAACGCCCGGAAGCCCCTCTTCCCCTCCCGCCGCCACAGCCACCGCCATTTCTCGCACCGCCCCATTTCCTTCAGGGACGTGGCGTAACGTCACACGACAGCTCCCACACCCCCTCTCGGACCGCGCTCCCCACAGCCACGCATGCCCGACCCGGCACCGGGCAACCCCAGCGCGCCGGAAGCAGCGTGTGGCGGAGCCGCGTGGGGCGGTTGTGGCGCGCAGCCCTCGGCCGGGATGGAAGCGCAGGGGGAGGTAATGGCGCAGCTGCGGAGCCTGGCGTTTGAATCCCCCACCGCCCGCCCGGCGCCCGGCGAGGAGCAGGCGGAGATCACGGAGGGGTTGCCGGGCGAGAAGAGGGCGGCGAGCATGGAGGAGTTGCCCGTCGGGGAAGCAGTGGTGAGGATGGAGGAGTTGCCGGGCGAGAAGAGGGCGGCGAGCATGGAGGAGTTGACCGTCGGGGAAGCAGTGGTGAGGATGGAGGAGTTGCCGGGCGAGAAGAGGGCGGCGAGCATGGAGGAGTTGCCCGTCGGGGAAGCAGTGGTGAGGATGGAGGAGTTGCCGGGGGAACAGAGGGCACCGGTCGCTCCGAGCGGTAGGAAGGTCGCTGGGGAAGAGCGGGCCCCGCCGCCTCCCGCCGAAGGATCGCGCAGCTCGCCGATGCCTGCAGGACCCAACGAGCGTCCTGCTGCCGCACCCTCTTCGGACTCGGAGAGGTGAGTTTAGCCCTGGGATCGTTAAAGATTGCATTTTCACCGGGACTTTTATCGTTGAATAAGCTTCCAAAGCCATGACTGTAAGGGTATAGGATTTAACGAAAACGTGAGTTGGGTGGTGGTGGTTGTAGAGTGTCGTGGTTGGGCCACCGTGACCATTTGAATCTCTTTTTGACATGGTTGTAACAGAGTGCTCCTGCACCATTGGTGACAAAATACCAGCAGTCTTATTGCTGAAAAAAATGGAATGAGCCATTGGAGTTTTTAGCATTTGCTTTGAGCTGCTGAAGCTGCTGCTCTTCTGAGTGGTTTTTTTGTTTGTTTGTTTGTTTGTTTGTTTGTTTCTTTTTTTTTTATGATCTTGTACTGTGGCTTTTAGGTTCAGGAAAGATTGCTGCTTTTCTGTAAGCAAATATATACAGGTAAGAAAAATACATCTGGTAGTCAGTGGTATCTTAGTAATGCGTAATCCAGACACTCTTTATCTGTAATGCAGAAGTCAATATTCTAACTTCCCTGCTTCTTTTATTTAGTGATACGGATTCAGATAGTTCATCAACTACGTCCTCTTCCTCTTCATGTTTGTCTTCAGCAGTATCTGATGAAGATGATCACCCAAATGAGAAGGATAACATATCTTACTGTGTTAAAACAAAAGATGAGTTGCCTGTAAATGTAAGTACAATGTACTATCTTTTTAAACCTTTTCCTAGTAACCCAGTGTAAGTTAAAATACTCCAATATATTTTAAATCATTGCAGTAGTGAGTGATTTAATGTATATTTTTACAGTAGTTAAGGTATAGCACAGGTAATAACTTAGAATGTGTTATTTCATTATTTTAAGAGCTCTCTGGGGTGAGGCTCACAGCTAATTTTACCTTCATATTTGTATAACAGTTGTAATTAGTGAAAACAAGTAAGTTTCTTGATAGAGTTGTGGATATTTTAGTTTATTTTTTATTAGTTGTATATTGCAGGCTTTCATCAACCTTTCTCTGTGTGAGAGCCTTTAAGGTCTGACATGTCTTGCAGACATATTTTAAATATGTTTAGCTTTGAGGTAAAGATTTATGTTGCATTAAGCCTTCCTGAGGTCCAGATTGCATTGAGTCTAATCACTTAAACAAATAATAGAGTTGTTGTAAAAGTACATTGTATTTGTTTTATTCTAAAATTTTTGTCATGGTAATCTTTTATGTATTGCGGATCAGAACCTTAATTTGCATGAAGATGCTGGTTTTTTGTTTAGTTTTCATTAATAATGTACTCATTAAGTATTGCTGCCATTGCTGTCCATCTGAAAGTGTTGAGGGAGCTAGCAGAGTAGTTCACCAAGCCTCTGGCCGTATCTACCAGCACTCTTGGTTAACAGAGGAGGTCCCAGATGACTGTAGGCTTTCCAGTGTGATGCCAATCTACAAGAAGGGATGACAGGAGGATCTGGGAACTACAGGCCTGTCAGCCTGACCTTGATTCCTGGAAAAATTATGCCCAGTTCATACTGGGCACAATCACATAGCAAGTGCAGAACACCCAGAGGATCAGGCCCAGCCATTGTGGGTTTAGGAAAGGCTTGACCAACCTAGTCTCATTCTATGGCCTGGTGACCTGCCTAGTAGACAAGAGGGAGGCTGTGGACACTATCTACAAGGACAAAAGGCTTTGACACAGTCTCCCACAGCATTCTGGTACAGAAGCTGATGGCTCACGGAATAGTGTGGCCAGCAGGAGAAGGGAAGTGATTGTGCCCCTGTACTTGGCATTGGTGAGGCCGCATCTTGAGTACTGTGCTCAGTTCTGGGGCCATTGCTACAAGAAAGACATTGAGTTGCTGGAGAGAGTTCAGAGAAAGGCAACCAAGCTCATGAAGGGTCTGGAGAACAAACCCTATGAGGAGAGACTGGGGGCACTGGGAGTGTTTCATTCGGAGAAGAGGAGGCTGGGAGTAGACCTTAACACTCTACAACTACCTGTAAGGAGGTCATAGGAATGTGGGTTCTGGCCTCTTTTCTCAAGTGAACAATGATAGGACTAGAGGAAATGGCCAGGAGTTGCACCAGGGGAGGTATAGACTGGATCTGAGGAAGAATTTCTTCACTGAGAGAGTGGTTAGGCACTGGAATGGGCTGCCCAGAGAGGTGATGGAATCACAGTCTCTGGAAGTATTTAAAAACTGTGTAGTTGAGACACTTCAGGATATACTCTAGTGGGTTGTACAAATGTTGATATAGATGCATTTTATTTGGCAGGGGAGTGTGGACATTTAGGTGTGGTCATCTTAGAGGTCTTTTCCAACTGTGACAATTCTGTGACATTATTCCTCATCTCAGAATTAAGAGGTTAAAAGGAATGATTTTTAGTACTAATCTTCTAATGGATTATTAGTTATGCATCATTTGTACAGGATTACAAAAAAAAGAATAATGTAGCACTGTAATGTCAATTTACATGAACAGCATATGTTTATATGTTATTCTTGAAGTTCTTTTCCCATCATAAAATGCTTTCTAGAATGACAAACAAGTCAGAGAATTACAGAGTTTGGTTTGGAAAGGACCTTAAAGGACCTTATCTAGTTCCAGTCCCACTGCTTGCACATCCCACTGGACCAGGTTGGTCAAAGCCCCAACTTGGCCTTGAACACTTCCAGCAATGGTGCATCCACAACTTCCCATGGCAACCTGTTTGAGTGTCTCACCACCCTCATAGTGAATTCTTTCAAATATATAATCTAATCTACTCTCTTTTGTCTAGAAACCCCTTCCCCTTGGCCTGTCACTACATGCCCCTTTAAAAAGTCACTTTCCAGATTTCCTGTAGGCCTCCTTCAGGTGCTGGAAGGCCTGTAAGGTGTCCCTGGAACCTTCTGTTCTCCAGGCTGAACAATCTCAACTCTCTCAGTCTATATTCATAGTAGTGGTGCTCCAGCTCTCTTATCATCTTTATGGCCCTCTGCTGGACTTGGTCCAAGAGGTCTGATGAAGGGTACAGGAAATTATTAGGTAGAGGAAAAAAACCTTATAGAGCAGATGCATTTGGATGTATTTACTTTTTTTTCAGTGCTTTGTAAGAGTTTGTAATGAAGTGGTAGATGACTGAAAATGAGATGAGAGATTGACACAGTTTAGTATTAGCAACAGCAGGAGATAGGGGTGTGCTAATTCTTAAATGGTTGCTCTGGAGACAGTTGAAGTAAATAAAAGCTCTTAGAACATTCTTTTTTCCCTGAAATTAATTCAAGATTGAGGAACAAACATAATGTGTGTTGAAGGAGTAAAATCAGATCAGTTCCTGCTTACCTGCACTTGGTTTTCAAGCATAGGGTTCTAATAGTAGAACCCTTCAATGCTTCTATGAATTTCTTTTTATAGCACCGGACTTTTAAATAAAAATACTTGCTCAAATAGATGTACTTAGCAGGTTTTATTTACCTTTTATCTCATCTACTTAAATAAAATTCATGTTGATCTGAAAATGCTTTATCTCCTCTTTTTTCTCTTTAGCTTAGTATCTTAAGGTCCAACAGTTTACAGCTCTTCTCCCTTTTAAGTATTGGTCTGATTAATTTCATTGGTTCAACAAAGCTATAATTTTTTTATATTAATAGTTACTAATAGCTGAAGTTCTAGCATAATATTATTTACTGTATCTTGTACTAAGCTAGTCTACAGTAACAGAGTTATTCTGTGTCAAAATGTTGTAGAATGTCTTATGTAAATTTGATGGAATACAATTTGAAAATTAAAATGTATCTGTTAAAAATGAAACGTGATGATTAATCATTTACCCAAAAGTCTCTAATAATAGCTAGCTTGCTAGGGCATGAATCAAAGATAAATGATTAGAGTATTTAACTAAAATATGTGCTTAGGGCAAAAAAACCCTAGACACTGAGTGTTAGTGGGAATATTTTAGTAGTCTTGTGCTTTGAAGTATCAAAGTGGCAGATACTGCATGTAATATGACAGATTGTAGGGTTTACCAATTTGAAATTTGTAATCAAAATATTAGCTTCCATCCTATTGGTCTTTGACTTTTGCTAGCATCCATGACTCCATTAATTCTTAGCAATGAAATTGGTTTAACATTGGTAAATATACTGTCCTGTAGAAGGGCATGGTGTTTCTATCTGAATTCACATCTTGGCTTTAACACTGTATTTTATGATCTGGGGAAGTACTGGCACCTGTTTGGTCTTTGAGTTGCCCTAGAAGCCTATGCCAAGCTCTTTTGTTAAGCCTGAAGTTTCGATTAGACAGAATGAGATTTTTCTTTTGGAGACTGATTTTGTTTGTGGTGCAGAAATGCAGTTCAGTGCTAAGATTTGGACTCTATCTCCAATGTTGAATTTGAAGTTAGTTCTTAGTCAAGTTGTGACTATCTTTTATTCCATATAGTTCATATTGAATTCACAGAAGTGTAGTATTTGTGTAGAAATGTTAGTTTATAAGAAAACTGGAGGTAGATTGAGTTCTGTGTTAATCAGTCTTTGGTATCAGGCTTTGATGTTTACATCTGAGGGGGAGAAAAAGTTATTTGTGCATTACTTATTTGTATATCTGAAATTTGGTGCCTTCTTTGGGAGTGTTCTCTATGATTATCTTCTTATAGGAAACACAGCTTTATTAACTTTCTTTATATAGCTTGCTGTCATCTTTCTGTCATCTATAATGGTCTGACTCATAGAATAAGTGGCCAAACACCATTTTGTCAAATCAGATTATACATATCTGGTGTATTTCATACTATTTTATCTCTTGCTATGCATTTTTGTCTGGCGTCACACATTAAATGTGGTTACAATTTTTGTCTGATTTTTTTTTTTAATGACTGATTATCTAATTATTGAGTTGTATGTTGAATTTACCAAACTTGAAAATTAAAAAAAAATGAACACAATGGCTGTTGTTTGTTGGTTTTCTCCAACTGAATAAAGCTTGCTTCCACTTCAGTTGCAACTGAAATTAGTAGACCAGTGTCTAAACAGAAAAGTTGTCTTTGAACATGACATACCCCAAAAATGAATTAATTTAGAATTATTCTGAAAGAGACAAATTGGACTAGATTTTTTAAATTAAATCTTCAAAATGCTGGGAGGTTTTCTTGATTGTCAAATTTCTGCAGCAACAAAGTGATGAATGTCTTAGTGTGGTGAGTTTATATTCTGAACACTGAATTAATATTTTTAGGAACTGCCTCCTGTTGAAGACTTATCAATAATTCTGACTGATGATGTTGAACTAAAGCTCTTTGGGACAGTTTCCAGCATCATTGAGCAACTAGGTAGGCAAGATTTGTTCTTTTTATTTTTAATTAAAATAATTTCCGTGTATCTATGTGTGAATTGTGTACTTAACTATTCCCTCAGAGTCTAAGTATTGCAGAATTCTATATCAGGGGCAGTGGGTTGCTGAATGAGAACCCAGACTACCTGATGACATTTGTGTTGAATTCCCTTTTACTTAGTTTACGTCATCTAGAGGTTAAGATGCTATGACTACTATGTATTTGTGTGACTTTTATGTTCTAGTTTGTTCATAAGAAAGGCTATGTAGTATGATCTTTATGGTAATTCTGGCAACAGTAAGGTGGCAGGTTTGCAGTATTTTAAGAAATCTTCCCGTTGCATGTGCTATTTTTGAATTATCTCTGATGATACAGGAGGTGTATAGCTGAAAGTAGACATGCAATACAATTCATTCCCAAGTGCTTGCTTGTTAGTATGTGAGGACAGGAAAAACACTTGCTTCTTTAGCCAGTGTAGCAGTGCTTGTTTGGTAATTGATATGTTAGGTATTTTTCGGGGGGTTTCTTTGGGTTGCTTATTTTATTAATTCATCCCTCTCCTGGCATCTTGACCAAAGACAAGCTGCCAGCATCAGCAGTCATAGGGAAGCATGACAAGCAGGATTAGGTGCTGAAGCTTAAGCTTAATGGGATAGAGGCATACAATGGATGTAAGCTTAACTGGAGGTGATTTGCATTTGGGTGTCTTTTCAGATCTACCTGGGACCTCAGTTTTGCTGAAGCTGATATTAATAAAATATTCTGAGTTTCTATAGAGGATTATTTCAAATGTTTCCTTCTGCTTTTTTTCTGCTTTGAAAACCGTCCTTAATTTTTGCTCTTCCTTGGTGTGTATAAACATAAAATCTTGTAAGTTTCCTGGTAGGTGAATTCTTCAGTCAGTATTCTATTTTATGTATTGAAATATATGAAGTGTTGAATTCAGGATTAGGTGATGGAAGTTAGAAAATGGACTAATGATCATATATGAAATAAAGCCAGATGAATGGAATAAATCCTCAAGATAGCTGCTTTATTTTTCTTGTACTTCTTTGCTTTATGACTTCCTCTTTCTACATATTTAACTTTCTTTTCAGTTGGAAACTGGTGTTTGAGTGGCTGCAATTTCAATTATTTTGTGGCTCTATTAGGGAGAGCTAGTTGTGGTTTGTTTTTTGATTTTTGAATTAAATTGATACGCTCTGTATTCCAGGTTTGTATCTAGTATGAGGGGAGCTGAGGTCTCATTTGGACGTTGCAAAGATTATTTTGGCACAACCATCAGTATCCTGAACATGTACTGTCCCTTTGATGTATCAGAAGTCTCTGCTGTTCTCTGTAGCAAGTTTCAAAGTCCATCCGTCTGCAGTGTGTGATACCTCATAGTCCCGAGTTGAAGTTAAAGCTAGAACAGCATAGGTTAATGCTTTAGAAGCAAAAGGACAGTACTTTCTGTTACTATAATTTCTGCTTAGTGAATTGGAATTCAGTAGAACTTGAGCTGTGCTTGGCTTCTAAGTACTTGGAGGAAAGAAAAAATCACTGTATGGGCTGTAGTCTTGAAAATAAACAGTCTTGGTATATATGAGAAATCTGTGCTGGGACTGTACTCCAGAAGAGTAGCAGCTGAGGATTTTGGCTGGGTTGGGGACAGAGGAGGTATAAGTCAAACAGGCTGTTGGTGATAATGTTTCTCCTGGGTTTCATATGGCTGTCTTGATTTATGTTTTTATTATATATTCCTCAGGCTACTGGAAGACTGGAGGCTATGTGTAATCAGTAAAACTGAGGGCATTTTCTGAGAGTTTTGGGTTTTCTGTTATTATCGTTTGTAGGTTGTGGGGTTTTTGTTGTGGGGTTTTTTGGTGCTAATGTATATTTCTCATAAGCACTAAGCAACGCATTGAGTTCTTTTACTGTATCTTACACATAGGCATAAAATTAACTGATTTCCCTACTTCTCTTGAAATTCAGTGAACTATGAAACCTAAAGCATTGTCACAGACTTGCTTGGCATGTCACAAGGTGTTTTTAGATTGAAATAGTTGGAAAGCTGGAATTGCAGCTTGATGAGATGTTTATTCCTTTAAATCCTGTTATATAAGTTTAGCGGTGATAATCTTGTTAGGTTTTTTTGGACTCTGACATAAGTTCTTGAGTTATGATGGAGAGGCACTGGAAGTGCCTAGCTAAATGTTCTATTGTTTTAGAAATAGAAAATATTACCATCAAAAACAGAATTTTTAAGTGTAATGCTGCTAGACCTCTGTATTGACAGCTTTAAGCAAAATTCCTGCTGAATATAAAGGAAGACCTGGTATTTCTGTACACTTAAGCATCGGATTTTAGCCACTACCAAAGACTGAACTATTCTGAAGATTTCAGTAAAGAATAACCATTTTATGTCTTATGAATCTGGAAAACCAAAAAATGAAGTAGCCTGTATATCAAATGATTTATTTAATGGAAGAAGAACATAATTCTGTGCCTGTTTATAAGGTTTTTTTACTTGAGTGTTAAGATTTCATGTTTTGAGCTACTAGAATGACTTGCTTGCTCTCACTAGTATGGATTCATACCATCCATACCATGGTTTAGGTCCAAATGTAGTGTGAGACCATTATATGACATCAAATTGCAGAATTGTGTTTCAAATTGTGTATCTGCATACATAAATGACACTACCAGTTGCTACTTTGACCAGACTGTTAGACATCTTTCATGTTCTGATCTCATTCTTATGACTTACTAAGCTGTAACAAACAGCTTAGGGGAAGCTGTAACAAACAGCCATCTCTGTTCCTTTTTCTGAGGAGAATTTCATTTGGAATGCCAAGGCAGAACAAGCATGTGCAGCTGCACTAAAAAACGGGTTATTGATGCTAGGCACCTGATAAAGAAACATCCTAGGTAACTGCAACAGGTATCTCACATGTACATATCTGAGACTTGTGTTTGGTACCTATAAATGGATCTCCTTCCCTTTCCCACCCTCAAGAACAATATATTTTGTAAACAAATGCAAATCTTGACACTCACATGTCACTGCAGTGATACTGTGTGGTCTATGATTTTAACTAGTTTTCTGTGTGTGCAGGAATTTTCAGGTGAAGCTCTATGGACTTCAGTAGGCAAATCAGGATGTTGTTTGTTAAGCTTCTCTGCAATTAACTACAGATTGCTTTTGAAATGTAAACTTCTCATTGATTTTTTTTTTTTTTTTTCAGTAATAATTGAATCACAGAAAGGCCTACCTCCAGTAAATGAGGAAAGCATAATTTTTAAAGAAGATCGCCAAGCAGCAGGAAGGGTGTGTGTAAAACAAAAACCTGTTGGTCTGATTTAAAATTCAAAGTATTTTTTTGGTGTTCCAACATGTAGTGTACAATGTCAACTAAGTGAAATGTAATGTTTCCTGGATACGTAATTTTTCTTTGTGCTTTCTTGCCTTAGTCATCTGTTGTGGTGGTTTGTTTTTTTTTTTTATTTCAAGAATTCCTAATCTGGAATTCATTGTATCCCTATAGAATAACATTATGTGATTAGTTTCTGCTGTTTTGTAAGAGTGCTTATAGAGGTTGCTTGCAGATATAGGATGTCTTGAATCACATTCTATGCTCTGTTATTGCAAGGAGTTTGGGGCAGAGATTGGATACCTTAGACTCAAGATTCAGGAAAAATAGGGAATGTTTACATAAAAATCCTGTGAGCTTCCAATTTAAGGCCAGTGTGTGTTTTATGCAAGGATAATGAATTTTGAGAGCAATGTTGCACTGAATTTTGTATATTTTCTGGGGAAAAAAAAGGCATAATCCACAATGGTACTACTATAATATACTTGAATACTAGATGTGAGTGGAACAAAAAAGCCTGGAATTTGATGTTCTGTACAACATCTCAGAATGCTCTCCACTTAACTAGGGAACAGACAGGGGAACTAACATAAAGGGTCTCTTAAAAATGAACTTTAAAGAACTGGTGATCAGAAGATTCTTCCAGGTATAAGGGTTTAGCATGGTGGAGGGAGAAGAATAGAGACTTGGCAAAAGGAAAGGTTAATACAGAGGAAGCAGATAGCAAAAGCCAGGGCAGTTGAGTGGATGAAGGCACCATCAACATAAGAGAATACTTTTCCACATTATGACTTAAACAGTAGCTGGGGAAAATATATGTCAACCAAAATGCAGTAATAAAATTGAAGCATGAAACTAACTTTACTTGATTCTACATTTTGAAAGTATATCAGACTTCTTTAATGCAAAACATGCTAAAGCTTCAAGGTCGACTACAATGACATTAGCTATCTACTCTTGGTTGCTTATTTAAAATTTTGTTTGTGTTTCAGATATTTGAGGTATTTGGGCCCGTTTTACATCCCTTTTATGTGATAAGATTTAACAGCCCTGAGCATATCAAAGCAAAAGATATTAATGTGCAAGATCGTATGTATTTTGCTCCATCAGTGGAGGACTTCACCCAGTATATATTTGCAGAGAAACTAAAACAGTGAGTCTGTCTTCTTTTCTAATCCAATTATAATATATTTTGAATATAGATAAAAATATTGAGTTGAAGTTGAACCTTGAGTGAGAAATTATAGGAATAATTATAGGAGTACGCTTGACACTAAAACTTTTTTTAGATATTCTTAATTGTGTTGTAATAACAATGTGGTACTGTTTTGCCTTTCAGAACACTGCAGAGTAGTTGTAAGCTACAAGCTTCTAATGGGATATAATTACTAAGCCTTAGTAGCTTCCTATTCAACTTACTAAGTTTCCTTTCTTTTTGTGTTGCTGTGTTTCCGAAAATATCATAAGCAGAAGAAAAATGCATTGATACTTGGCTTCTTCCACACACTCTAATAGACATATACATGCATCAGGTTTAAAAGCTGAATTTTAGGGATTTTGTTGTTCTTCAGATTCTTGTTTAGCTTCATTACTTACAATAAACTTGTTCGAGATCCGAGCAATTTTGTATTTATTTAGTATTTTTATTTAGTGTTACAGGGCCAGAACTGAAATTTAATTACCAATAAATACGTTGTTCATTTGAAGTAACAATTCTGTAGGAAAATTACCTACTGTAAATTTGTCCAAGGGGAGGGATTTGAATGGCAATGTAGATTGATGTTTAGAAGCTTCTCAGCAGTGTTTGTGTATCCCAGTCTCACTGAGGAAATCAGTACGTATGAACAGGACTTTTTTTTCCATTTTAAAGGTAGTGTACTCAAAGATGCAGAATAATAATAAAAAGGGATAATAAATGACTGTTAAATGTTAGTGTTCTAATCACTGAATGAATAATTGACTGAAATAACTATATGTTAAAAAAGGTCTTTTATTATACAAGCAACTTTGTCTCTTTATTGCTTCTCATCTGACTGACAAATTTTTTGGACTATAGCCAATAATACTCATGTCTGTATTAAATGAAATTCTGCCAGTATTCATCCTGAAGAATTTCTTCCTTTAGTTGTGTGTGTAGCCAGGCCTGTGAGAGTCATATAATTTGTTACACCTAGTTCTTTTTTCAACAAGTATATCTTTTTCCTTTCAGTGAAGACCACAATAGGTCACTTTATCTGTTCCTTGTTTTGTTTTTCTGTGGCATTTTGTTGCCAGATGGTCTTTGATTTGTGCCATTAAACTTTGTTAGTACAGTAACTGCACATACTTTTATCATCTGCATCAGTAGCTATGCTGTACCTGGCATCTGAGACCTGAGACTCATGTTCTAGTTTGTTACATGCATTGCAAGTAGGTGGGTAGAATGTTCAGTCTTAATGTGAAGCAGAAAGATTTTCCAAGTGATGTGTAGTGAAATCCTAAGTTGACATGGTTCACTTAGTAACATTAAAAAAACAAATATCTTTTCAAAAAGGGCAGCTCTTGGTATAGGAGACCTGATGCGTTGAAGAAAGTGTTACCCTATTTGGTACAGTACAGTGCTTTCAATTAATTTCTAAGGTGGAACATGTCACTACTATGTAAATCCAACAAGGTATTTCATAGCCTTCTTGCACCAGCTTTTTTTAATTTCTTTAATTAAATAATTCAATTAATTAATTTCTTTCTTTAATTTGATATTTGTTTTTTTTTTCTTTTAGGGAAAAAGGCTCAGATGCATCTTGGAAGAATGACCAAGAGCCACCACCTGAAGTAACTTTATTGTTTATTATTTTTAATTACACAAGATATATGCCAAATTTCTGTGCAGAGTTAACTGATAGCAAGCTTATTTTTTTACTCAGACAAGAGTTGAACTGAAAATAAGGTTATGCTTTTCTTGGAGAGGCCTTACATTCAGCATAGAGAGTACTAGCTGTCTTCTCAGCACATGTTTTAACATCCAGTTTTGAGAAGCAGTGCTTTTACCTTGCCTAATAATTTGCTCCTGCTAGGGTATTTTTGTCCTTGCTGTTCCTTCACTGCAGTTTTGTCTTTTGCCTTGCCACAAGCAATTGTTTGTCTTTAAAAGCCTGCTGGTGATCTGAAGACTCTAATGCCTGGGTGTTTGCTCTTTTATATTAACCTGGCACCTTCTCTGTTGTATCTGTAGTAAGGATTCCCCACTGCTTCAGTAGTTTTGTGAGAGAATATGTGCACTTCCATACAAAGTGCATATAGTCAAATAGGATCATGTAGAAGTGAGAGCTCCTGTGCTGGTTTTGGTTGGGACAGAGTTAATTTTCTTCATAGTAGTTAGTATGGGGCTGTGTTTTCCACTTGTGCTGAAAACATTGGTAATAATAAAGGGATGTTTTAGTTACTACTTAGCAGGGCTGGCCAATGCATCAAGGTCTTTTCTGTTTCTCATACCACCCTGCCAGTAAGTAGTGTGTGGATGCCCAAAAAATTGAGAAGGGACACAGGTGGGACAGCTGACCCCAACTCACCAAAAATGTATTCTACATGGTGTGATGGGATGTCATACTTAGCAGTAAACTAGAGGGAAGGTTGGCAGGGTATTGCTTCCTGGGGACTGGCTGGGCATCTGTTGGTTGACTGTAAGCAGTTGTTTTTATCTGTTGTCTATCTTGGGTTTTATTTCTCTCCCTTTATTTTCCTCTTCATTACAATTTATTACTGTTTCCATTAGTAAACCGTTCTTATCTGAACACATGTACTCTTCCAGTTTTCTTCCCCCATCCTACCTGGGGGGGAATGAATGAGCAGCTGTGTGGCTTAGTTGACATTTGCAGTTAAAACCATGACAGCTTCTCATGACCATTGCCATAATTTACTGTAGGGTCTGTAAAGGTGTCTTCAGTAGCATTCAGACTTTCTGTGCAGTGCTCTGTAACCATTCTATCTATACTTTTCATGATTATTCTTATTATTGATTCTTCTTATTTAAGAATTGCAAGGTGTGTACTCTTTTGTATTTTCATGAAATTTGTTTTCTAGCTCAACATGGGTCACTGCTTGCAATTTCTCTTTAAGCCTATCTTATCCAAAATAGTGAAAATTCCTAGAAGCCATATGTCTGCTGTAGACACATCTCTCATTTGTCTTGTTTTGAACCTTCTATAAGTTTGCATGTTTAGCATAGTTCTAAGCTACGTAGTACATGATTCTTCTGTGGGTTGGTTTTCTTTTTAGTGTTATAACCAATTTTTAGAATACAAGCTTTTTCAGTTGGAAGGGACCTACAGTCATCATCTACTCCAACTGCCTGACCAATTCAGGGCTAGGGAGAAGCTAAAGCACGTTGTTTAAAGACATTGTCCAAATATGAGTGAAGTGTGATCACAATCACTGGGTGACATCACTGTCTGTCACTCAGGGACATCTCAATCCCTCCCCTGATACAGCTTTCCATCTTTTCATGTGTCCTATCCCTGGGTCCCAGGGAGAATAAATCAACACCTCCTTCTGCACTGTCCTTCCTCGGAGATCTATGGAGAGCAATGAAGTCACCCCTCAGCCTCCCTTGTT
Source organism: Heliangelus exortis (assembly GCF_036169615.1). Taxonomy (NCBI): domain Eukaryota; kingdom Metazoa; phylum Chordata; class Aves; order Apodiformes; family Trochilidae; genus Heliangelus; species Heliangelus exortis. The sequence continues at coordinate 14,480,362 of NC_092425.1, read as the reverse complement.
CCACAGGGTTCACTCATCTTTATCCTGCTGTCGCCCTCAGATCCCTTTTGGTAGGGCTGCTCTCCAGTCCCACCTACCCTCATTTATACTTGCACACAGTGTTACTCTTTCCCAGGTATAGAGTCTGGCATTTGAACTTGTTGAATTTTGTCTTATTCGTCATAGCCCAGTGTACCAATGTGTTGTTTTGCTCTGCAAAATATCTTGTCCCTCAAAAGAGTTAACATCACCTCCCAGTTTGGTATCATCAGCAGACATGCATCAGCAATGCATCATCAATGGTGCATTTAACTCCTGCATCCAGATCATTCATAAATATACCAGACAGAGCCAGCATTAGATTGAAGCCTTAGGAGCAGTACTGCCTGCCAGCTAGATGTAACTCCATTCATTGCAACCCTTTGAGTCCTGTCCATTAGCCAGAGCACTGTGAACTTACTTACCCCATAGGTGGACAGCTGCCTGGAAGGATGCTGTGAGGAATGGAAACAATTTTTGCATTCGTGGCCCTAATCCCAGGCCAATTGTTCTGGCTTGAAAGAGATGTTGTGACACAGGCTTGTCTATGCTTGAATGTATGTCCTGTAATGATGCATCAGTCTGTCAATCCAGAATGCTGCTCTTTCCAGTATGGTGAGGATGATGTATTTTGAAATACCTTTTTCTTCTTTCCTACAAGTGGAACTGAACTGAGCAGTGCTAAATTGTATGAAAGATTTCTTATGTGTTAGTTCTGCCTGTAATCATTGAATTACAGAATGCTAGAAGGGACTGGAAGGGACTTTGGAGGGAACCTCTAAATTGGCTTCCTTTCTTGGGGAGACATCATCTCACAGAGAACCGTCATTTGAGAATTTAAGGTATTGCACAGAATTGGACTGTAGGAATGTGATCAGTAGGGCTTTGAAAGGCTGTAAACTTAAACTTTTGGCTAGTTTTATTGAGTATAATGTGTATGGGATGGAATGCTCTGTTTGGTCAGTTTTGGTCATTTGTCTTGTCCACTCTTCCCTAAAGAAGGGTTTGAGGTATGACCCCTTTTCTCCTTTTTTCTTTCCAGAGCATAAGATGCTCCTCAAAACTGAGCAGTGTCCTTGGTTCTGTATAATATTCTCTAGCAGTAACTATAAACATTGAGCATTATCTTTCCTAGAAGCAGACACTGACTGAGAAACTTGTTAATTTCAGCAAGTACAGCTACTTCAAAGAAACTTAGCTGAAAGCAAGAGTACAAGACAGAAAATTAGCTTTATCCTGGCTCAAACCAGGACAATTTCTTAATGATTTTTCTTAATACTGTTATCTTCAATATAGAATCTGATAGTACAGGGGTAACTTTAGGTTTACTCACTACAGAAAAGAAGGAAACTTCAATGAAATCTGTGATGGCATGGGTGGGCAAACTTGATTGCTTTTTGTGAAACCTTTTCTTCTGGGGCTCTTCTAATTATGTGATATGTCTGTGTGCTCTATTTTGGAGAAAACACCACATCTAGCATCTTGTAATATGTAATTAGAATAATCTTCAGATAGTTCTAGCAGCCAGGAGTTTACACTAAGATATCAAAACTGACAGCTGATGAGCTGATAGTGGCTTTTGCTGTGAAAGTAATAGCTGTTGACAAGGTTGCAGAGTAAATTTTATGCTACTGATGTCTGAAATTGTCTCTTACAGCCAGATGCTGTTAGAGCTCTAAGGTGGCAGCTGACTCTAACTTTTCTGGCCAGCTCCTATGGCAAACTGCATGTAATTGTTGAAGTCAGTTCTTTTTTTTGATACTGTGAAGCTTTATTTTTATATGAAAATTTAATCACATTAGGCCTTTTATGCTTGCTGCAGGTGTCTGGTAAGCATTCCTTCTCTGGCAGGTTGTAATCAGCCCAGCTTCACTGTGGGTTCAGCAGTGCAGTCTCTCTTGGCCTTGTCTTTGGGGCTATAGGATGACAAAGGTTGGCTGAATGCTGCAAGGATAGCAGGAAAAAATAAATGCAATTTCTCAGGGAGGTGGCTTTCATGGAATGTCACTTGGAAATTGGAAATGAGCTAACAACAGAAGGTACTTCTTGGTTGTAATTTCTGCTCTCCTGGGGGATGGCATATGGAAGTCCTTAAAGCAGGAGTTAGTGGAAGATTTTCCTTCATGGTATATGTTGTCTTGTATTTCCTTGTGACTTTTTTGAGTAACAGACCAGTTATGTTGAAGAAGAGATAGTTATATTCAGAATTAACTTCTGTGTGGCTGGTTTTAGTGCAGTGTTTTTGACTTGAATGTTCTTTATGTACTATAGCTAAAGGCCAGTAAAGAGCAAAACCATTACTTTTGGAATTGTGAAATTGGGGAGGAACAAACCCTTCCCCATTAAGTTATCGAGGGAGCTGTTTTTCAGGGCAGTAACTATGGTGATGGGTTTCATTCCTGTCATAATTTTTCCTCATTTCAAATGTAAATTAGGATTCTAAAGGTAGAAAACCCTTGTATAATAGTAATAAAATGTTGCAGTGTCATTAAGCTCTTGTAAATTACAGCATTCTCCAAAGCTAAAAGCTATTGCAAGTTGAATGGTAATGGTGTTATCAAATATACTACAGAAAATTATGAGTCAGAAGAGTAATTTTTAATGTAGTTTAACTGCTGAGTTAGGTATTCATTGACAAATTAATTTTTTTAAAAAAACATATTTTGATTTACTGAGCCTCTAGTTCATGTGTCGAAATTTCTTAATTCTTTTCTTTGCAGTAACTAGCCAGCTAACTCGGAAGTTTTTTCATGTATTGCTGTACTGCTCATTTCCTCTTGGTTTTGTGAAGAGCCAAGTAAATTCCATGTTTGTAAGGGTTTCTTCTTTGGAAGAGTGAAATGGAATCCCTATTAGACTTTCCATTGAGTTGCCTACATACTCTTTAAGATCTTCAGTGCTGTTTGTGGCAATAAGCTGCAGCAGATACACTTGAAAAATCATTTTTAAGTACTTGAATCTTTTGTATGTTGTGGAATACTTGAATTTTTTCTTGCTAATGTCTAGACAATGAGAAATTTGTGTTCAGTACTTGAATATTGCTATTTTAATGAAAATTAGAAGGAATAACTGAGAATCATGTAATTGTCTTATGAGAATGCTGGGGAGTGTTAAGTTCTTGATTGGTTTGAGAAGCCAGCTGAACATATGGAGGCTGTTTGAATGCAAAATAAGAAAGGGCAGCTTTAATATTCTAAGCTGACTGCAGGATGGATTGTTTTCTAAATGATTTATTAACTGAAGTTCTCTTTGCAGTCTTTATATTGCTCTGTTCTCTTTTTTTAACCAGGTTTTGGATTTCAGTGATGATGAAAAAGAAAGGGAGGCAAAACAGAAGAAAAAGAAGCCTCAAAACCAAGGAAAGAAGAAACTCAGATCAGAAACAAATGCTACAAGTGAGTGAATGCTATGGGAGAATGTTTTTATCTGGTAAACTTGAGTTTGAAGCACACAGTGATATCCGTCTTGATAATTGAGCTTGCATACAGTTAATCAGCATTTCTGTGCTTTTCAAAATTGTATTGGTGATTTTGTGACTACATTTCTTATTTTTTTTAAAAATGAAAAGGTAAGTTTTTCTATCAAACTGTGGAAGGGGAGTGGCAAAGGAGCAGGGCAGTTGACAGAGGAGATTTAAAGCCTTTTGTGACAGTGACCGCTGACACACAATGAGGATATAGAACAGGTGCCACTTTTTGGAGTTTAAAGTTTACTTATTGTAGGAGTTACTGGGGTGCAAGTTCTGTTTAAGCCTTTCAGCACAGGGAGAAGATGGAGGAAGGTCATGTACAATTTTTGGAAACACATTGTTTGATAACTGGGGAGAACGTACAAGTCTTAGATCAGGAATTTATTCTACTATCTGCAAATGAAACTCCTCCTCCCCCAATCCTTATAGATACTCCTTTAAAGTAACTACTGCTTGTGTAGCCCACTGAGTACTACTCTTTTTATCTAACACTATTATTAGATAAACAAACTGATGTTTATCCAATAGTTTAATGAACTATGCGTAGTTTTTCGTAACATATACAGCCTTTATCTTCCTTTGTCTTGCTGTTGACAGAACTGTTCCAGGTTTAGGCTTGCAGCTATGCTCTGCAGTAACCAAATTTTCCTAGATGTCTTCTCTCATGCTTCCCTACTGACAAACATCTTGCTTTTTTGTTGCCATTTTGGTTGAATAATTTAAATTGCACTCCTTTTTCTCTGTTACCGCTGGTCTTCTCTTTGGTGCTTTTTGTACCACACCCTTTAAATGCTTCTGACTTCTCCCCTCTCCAGTCTTCCTCTTCTTCTGCTGAAATATGAGATTGCTTCAGCTGTTTGCAGCACTGTCCTTCCCTCCTTTGATTTTCGTGGACTGAATCCCTCCATGAGGTTGCTGCTTTTCCTTTGTAGAGCTGCGAGAAATTGTGCCTTACTGAACTCTTTCTCTTGGTCTAGAAAGTCAATAACTGTCCTGCTAACTTTTTTACTCTGTTCGTCCCTTCCTTGTACCCTTTAAATAAGGCTGTGATCTTTCTTGGACTGCTTTCGCCCCTGTAGTTATGACAGTTCTTCCTTTAATGCTGATGGTTATTTTCTCTCCTGGTTTCTACTTACATAGCATATTATGTGTTTTCTACGTGTCCTTATTCTGCCTGTTTAATGCAGACCTACCTTTCCCTGGCACTTGCTGAGGCTGTTCCATAACTGAAAACACAGTGGAAGGAACTGTTTCAGACTGCCAAGGGAGTACATGTTATGATTTTATGTGTTTTTCTGTAAATACCGTGGTATAAGTTGACATTGTATGCAATTTAATTTGGCTGTGGAACTCAATAACAAGGATATCTGGCAAATTGAAGTACAAACTCAGTCTCAGCTGGAGTTATGCTTGGTTGTATCTTCATAAATTCTGAGTTTATTAAAATTGGCTCATTTTTGTAGTATTTGGTCGGAGAAGAAACAACACAAATAATCAAGTACTTGAGTGCTTCTGAGATGAATGCATGCACAAAAGGAATTTAAGTCCTAATCCTCTATGAAAATGAGTAGGAAATCTTGGTATTGAACAACCTTTTCAGGCTCCAGCTTTTCAAAGGTGAAAATGTTTCTACATAGTGTAGTGCCAAGGATTAGGTCACATAGGTTCTTAAAATTCAATGATTTTGTATGGTGTTGTGCCCTTAAGTACCATTTTTCACTTCTAGCCCTAGAGTCCTTCGGAAATCATGGTTCAATTTATATTCTATAGCCATTTGAATATCTTAGCAGCTCTTTATAAAATCTTTAATATTTTAGTGCTCCTCATTTTATATAGCACTTATCCTATTTAATACTCTTATGGTATCTATGTAAAGTGGCAGTACATTTGTTATGAACCTTAAATAGATGCTTATGTTGACCTGTAGAGGAAAAATTCATCTCCAGTAGCTGAATGCTGACAACTAATTAGCTAAAGGTACAGACTACCTTTTTTCTCATAGAGTAAGTTAATTTTATTAGAGTTCGAATAACTTCTTGTTATATATATATATAACTTATATAATATACATATATATATAACTTCGTGCCTGTGCTGTACTGCCAACTCAGATGTGAAAGCTGTATGTCACTTTAGTGTAATGCAGTGTTGATTTAGCTTCAGCTTTAAAATGTGTTGCTTTGAAATCGTTTTAAACGGAAGCTTCTGAAATACTCACAGTTTGAGAGTTCCTGTGATTCATTAATGCAAATCAAAGTGCCTGGAGGGAAAGAAACTGAAATTTATTTTTTAATGACTGAATTTGCAACCCTCAGGATTATTCTTCCTATATTACTCTAATAAATCAAGATGAGTTACTAAGCAGCAGGCTTGTCAGTGTTATTTTGTTTATGTATTATTTGCCAATATTATTCACTGATGAACTTACAAGTCAAATTTTCTTGACTTCAGCTTGAGAGATTGATGAGGACTACACTTAATCTTTCCAAAATAATATTAAAACCCTGCATGGTTTTTCACTTATGTTTGGTTTTGTTTTCTTTTTAAGGTGAGGACAGAGGATATTATCAGTCTAGGCAACCGCCTGCTTCAGGTTATTCAAGGGGATACCATAGCGGGTTCTCCAGGGCTCCATGTCCTCCTCCATCAGGCCCACCAGGCTTTTTGAGACCACAAGTACAATCTCCACAGCTATGCTCTTCAGACAACAGAATACATCAGGAATCTCCAGTGTTTCCACAACCTTACAGAAGAGAGAATCCAATGATGCAACAGTACACCTTTCCTCCTCCAGCTTTTGGTTCTGTTAATGATATGCATCAATTCCAACTTCCACCTCCAAATCCGAATATGCTTTGGACAGGCCTAAACATGTACAACTCGTACCCGTTTTTACCGCCTCCGCTGCCACCTCCTCCACCTTCTCCAGATAGCTATCAGTTCAGGCCTTGCTAAGTTTCCATAAAGGTGGAATTTAAAGGGAGGAAAAACAGGCTTCCAAGCCTGTATTTCCTTATGTTGGAAATGCTTTGTTTTTCTGTGACAGCAGAACAAATGCAGAGTTTGATACTTTGTGGGACATACATAGAAAGCTGTTTTTTTCCTATGTATATTTTCTATTTCAAAAAAGAGTACTATATGATAAAAATAACTGAGCAGTAAACAGTGGTTTATTTTTATAGTATCTGCTAGTTTTGGATGATAAATGAAAACCTGTTGGACACTGGTATGTAGTGGTGAAAGTTTATTTTGTAATAAATCTGTAATAAATTTAAGAGATTACTACTGTCTGATACTTATGGTGTGTGTCGGATAGGTGGTGTTATTTTTAGACTGTCTGTTGCTTAGGCTAAACAAATTTTTCTCAATTTCTACAAATTTTCGTATTGAATTGTATGGAAATAAGAAATCTGACACTTAGTTTTTAAGCTAGGTTTACCATTATTTTCATAATGTATAAGCTTCTCTTATCCAACTTAAATTTCATTAATTTCATATTAACTGGAAGATTGGAGCTGGGTGGTCTCTTTAAATAACTGGAGTAGGTAAATCAGAATTTGGACCAGCAGCTGAATTAGTCTGTTGGATTTAGTGTTCTACAATACCCACAGAAGATCAACTTACCAATTTGATATTTTGCAGTTAATTTTAAGATGTTAAACTGTATGGTATGGGGAAGTAAAAAACCAACATAACTTTGGTAGCTTGTCCTTACTCCTAATGCAGGGATGCCCATAGATACAGGTGGTACATAGTCAGCTTTAACAGAGGAAAGGCATCAGATCAGTCAGGGGAAGGAAGCACACCATTTCAGAACTCCCTTGTTGAAATTTGTATCCAAAATGGGGGTTGTACTAGATAGCAAAATCAAAACTGTCTCTTCTGAAATTAGTCTTCCACTTTGTTTCTAGGAGCGAGGTGGAATTGTCAGCCGAAGGCAGCCTTGAATGACCTCCACCTCCTTCAACTGCACTTCCTTAGTCTGTAGAAGTGTTTCTGAATAACAGGAAACCTATAATACTGTTTGAAGATTTTTAAAAGAGAGGAGAAACAAAATTTTTCCACTGAAAAATCATTGCTAGTAGTAATGATTGAATCATTAAACAGTACAATCACTGAACCATGGAACAGAAGTGATAGAAGTAGCATGCATTATATACTTCCATTCTTTAACTCATACTGGCCTCATTATTTTGGATATGTACTGACAGGCCTGTTCTTGGACTTGAATTCCAAATAAGAATGAAGCAAAAATTTAATGTGCTGAGGGAGTCTTGACTGTCTTGTCAAGATGTTGATCCTGTGAATTAGAAATTAATTTCATATCTCAAAAGTTTTTTTGAGAAATAATATATTGGTTAATATATCTAGAACTACTGTTTCATTGATGTCCAACTGGGAAGGGTGTAGGGATCTCATTTTTTATAGCAAGGAGGTACTGTAGAGTGGAAACAAACTGTTTGAGAACAACATATTGATGTTTAACTCATTTCTTGCAGACTTGTTGCTGCTGCTGTTGTAATTTGAATGTCCAATTCTAGTTTGTTGCTTAGTTTTGGAAGGAAGAAGGGCATGAATTTCTAGCTACCTAAGCTGTAGCCTAGCAATTGCTACTGCAATGATGGGTTACAGACACGAGAAAGCTCAGTACAGCCTCATAACCAAGGCTTAGCTGGTTTGCTTTGTCTGAGCTTCCCTTGACCCACCTGGAGCTTTCTTTTTACTTCATTTATCTGCACAGGCAGATGAAGAAAGAGCAAGATGTTACAAAGTGTTTTATAAAAGTAGTCCCAAGTTTATTATAGATGAAGGAGGAAGAAACTGTGGATGTCATACTTCAACTTGGGATGCTGACAACTTGCTGTATGTCCCTGGCACAGATGGCTGCCATCAGCCTCAAGATCCAATGGGTCAGCTGAAGGATAAGCATAACACCAGAAAAAGCAGTGAGGTTAGTACAAAGTGTGTATAGAACAATTTTAATTGTTTAGTCACTGAGACCTTCTGGGTACATTTGATAGAAAGATTAATGTAATGGAAATACCTCTTTTCTGTCTTCTGTCTCTTTGAAAGATGCCCCTCTCTCTTTCCCCAGGCCTTTAAAGCCTTAAATGTACAGCTTGGAAAAATTGGTCTGACAATTTTAGTTGCAGGGATAGCTGGTTTTGTTCAGCCCCAGGTATTTTAAATCCAAGCTGTTTTGCAGAAATCTATGTTACTATGTTACGTTAAATTACTACATTAAAGTGTTAGAGCACTCTGCTCAGTAGTAGGATTACTATAGATCATCTGCTGAGCTGCATTCTTGTGGCTGGGACACCAGTCGTAGACACAGCAGGGATAGATACTTGGCAAATAAAACACTTTAGGACATTTTTGGTTTTCTCTGCTGCTGGGAATTGAACAGTAATGCACACCAGTGTTGCGTGAGACGAATCTCGCCGTGGGCGCGAGCTCGGTTCGCGAACAGAGTCAATGGAGCTAGTGTTGGTTCGGGTTAGTATCAGTGAACTAACTTCGATCCGCCATGGCTCTGGAACCTGCTCCGGAACCACACCCTGCTGACCCCGGGCATGCGCACCTGGGCCAGCCCCAGCTGGGCACAGGTGGGGCGAGCACCGTCCAGGCCCATCACCCGGCAAGTCCTGGCACCTGCTGCCTACACACCAGCTCAGTTTTTGATCAGTGCTATCTGGGAGCAGGGTGTGCTTATTAATCTGAAATAATTTGTTGTGTAATGCACCCTCTCCAGAGATACTCAAAAAAACCAGCCAGCCAGAAAACAAGCCTTGAAATGTGAATCGTTCAGGCATTGGGTCCTTGGCACCAACACTTTCTCTACATATGTTCTTCTGCTGGTCCACACTACTTGCTAATATATATCTAATTTTACTTTTAAGTATGTACAGTAGTAAAGGGTTGTGGGGTTTTTTGGTAGATACTACTTAGTTCATATTTCTGATACAGGCACACAAAGACAGAAAGACTTAAAAAACAGTGCTCTTTCTGGCTATCAGTATGTTCAGTTCTGATGCCATTGAAATTACCAACAAACACCCAGTTGCTAGGAATTCAATTATGAGCTAAGCTGCAGCAGTTGGCAGGTTGCTGAGTTAGTGCACTCATACCAGAAATGGTAATTGATCCAATGTTTTATTGCACAAAATCATTGCAGTGTATCTGACAAATAGTATTTAAAAACAAACCTACCCAAGTCTCCCTTCTTCCCCCATGTCCAAAAATAAGCCAAAGGCAAAACAAACAAACTTCAAAAAACTCCCCCAAACCCATGCTAAATTTGTGAAGCAGTGTTGTGCAATGAAATATGCAGTTGTGAGTGAAGAAGTAGATTCCAGCTTCTACAGCCCTTTACTGAATGCACTTCACATTAGTCTCTGTGTTAAAAACAAAACAAAAAACCCCAAAGCAAATAAAACCAACCAATAAAAAAAACCCCAAACCTTCATTCCAGAACTTGATCTTTTGTAGGTACAGATATTGTTTTGCAACTCTGCTGGGTAGTCACCCTGATTTTTATACAATAAATTTGAAATTAAAGTGATCTAAGATGAATTGGACTGAACGAAAAATGCCATCAATCCTTGTTTTCCCTGTGGAGTAACTTCATCTGTGACTTGGTTTATGTTTCTTCAACTAGGAAACCTAATCCACTACCTATGTTTGAAGTGCTGGTTTCTTTCTGAAGAAATGTGTCTGGTGTGGGAGTACTGTAGTGGCATGTTCGTATAGTATTTAACTTTCTCTCACTTTTTTACTGAATTGTTAGGATTTAGAATTTACTAAATTGTTCAGAGGTTAGAACTTAAATGTTAGTTTGCTTTCATTCAATGGGATATAGTTGGGAAGTCTGTAAAAGCCTCCAAAGAAGAGATCATTTCTCATAGTTATTCTTTCTTTTCTTTTCTACTTTCTTTTCTTTTCACTCTCTAAGGTAAGACAATGTCAACAGCAGAAAAGTTTTGAGTCCAGGACAGAATTTTCAGAGGTGGATGTCACTTCAATACTGAGGCAGCAGAGCAGCTCTGAAGCAGTCCCAGGTTGGGCTCCTGGAGTCAGCAGCAGTTGGGAGCTGGAGGAAGAGCACATGGATTCAGGAGGGTCTGGATTGGGCCCACAGACAGATGAATGGACAGAATCCTCCCAGAATTCTGGCTATGAATGGAAAAAAAAGAAGGAAGAGGCTTGACACTCATGATCCCTCGGATCTATACTTAGTATGACACGTATGAGATGGAATACTCTGGTCAATTCTGGTCGCCTGTCTTGTCAGCTCCTCCCTAAAGAAAGGTTGCAGGTGTGACCCCTTTACTCCTTTTCTCTTTCCAGGGCATAAGATGTTTGTCAGAACTGAGCAGTGGCCTTTACAGTTACAGTTACAGTTACAGCTGTAACTATAAACATTGAGCATTATCAGACTTAGAAGCAGAGACTGACTGAGAAATTTGCTGTTAATTTCATCCAGCGCAGCTGCTTAGAAGAGGTTTAGCTAAAAGTAGAATTATAAGAAAGAAGATTGGTTCTATCCTGCCTTAAACCAGGACAGTGGCTCCCACTAGCCCTCTGTGCCACACCTGGGAGGGCTCTAGGGCTGACTGGTTAGATGCAAGGCTTCAGTAAAACAGTATTTTCTAGTAGGCTAGTACTTCTCTATGTATAAGTTATATGATGTCTATTTTCAGACTCAGCCTGCAGAACAGCTGTAGAATCCTGTCACTTCTGTAACATTTTCAGTTAACCTCCTCTGGGATAACTTTTCTCCATGGGCTGCTTTTCAGGGATAACTTAAGATATGGGAGGAGTGAAGAGTGAGAGGATTACTCAAAAGACTGAGTTTTATAAATACAAGTATGGATGCAGTGAGCTATTGTACTGTAGAAATGACTAACTATGGTAATAAGGGGAAATTAAAATTGTAATCACATACTTTACAATATTCTTCTTGAATTTGTAAATAAACAACATTGATACTTTTCCTGGCTTTTAACTTAGAGCAAGAGTTTGAGCAAGAGTCAGCAGTGACAAAGGGTCGAAATTTTCCCGGAGGTGAACAGGGAAAGGACAAACAAGTTTTTTTAAAGGAAAGTTTTGTCAGGTGCTGTGAGGAGAAAGGGAAGCTCATCCGACCACAGGTTGCTCTGAGAGATGATAGAACCTTTGGGATTCTGAAGCTGACTTTAGACAATGGTATGTGTGATAAAATGTTTAAGTTAGTCTCACTTTGAGTAGGGAGGTGGAACAGAGGGTCTCATGAGAGCCATCTGAACCTTGATATTGCTGTCATTTTTCTGGAGTTCTGTCATCTTACCAGGGACTTTGTGTCTAGGTGCTAAAAGGCATGAATAGTGTAGTGAAATGAGGCAACCAGGTGGCACTAATTGCCAGGTAGTGGGCATGAGCTTGTGTCAAGCCCACCTGTGCCTGATTAGGGCGGGCCCCTACTGCGCATGAGCAGGATTAGGGGGCCAATAAAGCTCACACCTGAGGAAGCCAGAGGGGAGGCCACTTTTGGAGCAGTAGCACCGATTCAGGCTGCTCAGCCCTGAGAGCATCAGACTCAGAGCACTATTTGTGAGTTTCTCCTGGAACACCTGGTTGGACCTTGGAGCGCCGTGCCCTAAAAGAGGTTTGTCTTGCTACAAATGGCCTAGCTTGAATTACTGGTATTCAAGAAACCTCTATCTTTTCATTTGTGCTATTGTGCTCTTTCATTATCCTGCAGATTTCTATACCCAAAATATCCATGCTGTGCTAGAAGATGCACTTGCTGTGGAAGGTAATGATTGCTTCCATTTCACTAAGTGTAAGCAGATTTGAAGAATTGTTCCTTTATTTTTTGTTTGGGAACTAATGGTAATGAAGGTCTCAGTTGCTGTCATTTTCCCTTAGGGGGTAAAACATTTTGTGTTGTACAGTATGTTTTGAGAATGATGTAAGGAATGACAGTACCCAAAGAAATTTTTCAAAACCCCAACAAAACAAGACATACGCAAAACCCCTGAGTTTTATTTTAAATTATTTTAGAGAATGTTTTTTTTGCCTATTTGGAGACCTTTTGAATCATGCTGGGTACTCATGGCAGGATGCATGTTAGTGCCACACAGATGGAAACTAGAAATAAGGAGGTTTTTGTAGGTTATATTTGGCTACTTCTATCTTCTATTTTCCCTGTCTTTGCAAGTAAAAGGTATTGTCAGTTATTCTTGTATATTGAATGAAGTGATGCACATAGGCTGACTTAAAGGTTTGCTGAATCTGCTCAGAATAGTTGAAAATAGAATTTGCTATGGTGACAGCTGAAAATATGTAAAAAAAACACTGCTAAGGATGACAAGGTAATTAAAAATATTACTGTAGGCATAGAACTAGGCTTTTACACAACAGCTTACCTTTCAGGGCAAATATATGATTTTTGAAAGCAAGAGTAATGTTTTTTCCGTTAGCTCATTTGAAAGGTAGTCATCATTTGCTGTCAGTGTAGTCTGTGGAAGTTATTGTTGATTTTCCTGTGAATCTGATTGTCTTAATTTTTAGGTAGTAATTTGTAATTCCTCAGACTAAATTGTTATGGAGATCTGTCTTTTTAGAAGCAGTGATCCAGGGAACACTTTTTTAAAGAGAAGAAAAGTTATTACTGATATTTATTTAATAATTTTACTCAATTTTGCTATGATAATTAGATATTTTTAAACCTGTTTACTGAAGATTGCATGCATTTCATGTCTGAAAAAAAATCCATTTTCTTCAATGTAGAACCAAAGAAAGCAGTACTTTTGTGGGTTTCTGGTTGAATCCTTTAGTTGAATGTTTGATGAAAAGCTGACTTTCTACAGTATTCAATTTACAAGTGAAAAGTATACCTACCCTTACAAAGACACATTTAACCTTTCTATTGGGTCTTCACACTCTTGATTCAACCATTCCCAGGCTGTCCTATATAACAGTATGCCCTCTGATAGGCAAGAAATCTTTTTATGATCCTTTTTCTCAAAAATCATAGTCAGCATTTAGTTTCTTAGTTACACTCTTCACCCTCATGCATTTATTTCACAGATAACTTTACATCTTTTTATTATACACTTCAATCCTCAGTCTCCACAGCTTTATGTTTCCACATGGTGATGTACTTGACCTTTGGTACCTTGGTTAACACATCCTGTCAAGGTAGAGAGCACATGGATATGTTGATTTTGTTTGGTTGGTTGGTTTTTGTTTTTTCCTAGTTCTTGGCAGTCCACAACACTGATCTTTTCCTCAGTTCTATACCAAAAAGAGGTGGAGTGCCACTTGCTTTTGATGAGTGGCTGCTTGGTTTTTCCCTTGCAGTATATGCAGCACATGCCTGTTATGTTCTCTCGCTATTTATCATATACCTGATTTTTACTTTCAGTACAATTCTGACCCTGAAATTTCTTGGGCATTAAAGATTTCTATCACTCCAGCATAAGATGATGAAGTTGTGATATCAAGAGTTTGAGATGAAAACAATTACTGTACTGTAGAGGAAAATACAGCCTTGGGTAAGTTATGTCATGATGCTCTTTTTGTCTGTAAGCGGAGAATGCAATATACTGACAGAAGAAAGAGTTGGTGACCTTACCAGGAAGAGGATTATCAAATCCCCCAAAACTGAGACGTGTCTCTGTGTGACAGCTTGAGACATTCGGATCACTGTCACCCTCTATCTCTTTAGCAAATCAATAATTTCTTCCATTGGAGAAAAAAAGGCAAAAACCAGCAAAGCACAATGGCATTTATCAAGTTTCGGCTTCATAGGCAAAGTATTTCCTGTTAAGTTCAGACTCATTTTGGTGAAATACAGAAAAAGAGATGGCTCTATTATAACTAACCATAGAGAAAGTGTCCTTTTAGAGATGATGATTCTAGTTTGTCACAAGTAAGGTCAGTGTGTCCCGTGACCTGTAGTTGGTTCAGATTTTCCTTTTGAAAATCAGTTTCAGGCAGAATCAGTCTGGCTACTGTGGGCATCTGGAAAACATTAAACTTCCAGCGTTGAGAGGAATTCAATTTGTGTTTCAGAGAGTGCTCAAGGTCATACACTAAGCTTCCCTTGTCCAATGCTCATGAATCTAAACCAGTTAGAAACTTTTGAACACCATCTTTATGCATTTGTGTAACATAAGGATACCTTACAAATGAGTGTAAAGTGCTTTTACTTAGTGATTATTTTTTTGTTATTTCTGCACATAATTTGGTTAGTCAACTTTAATTTTGACAAAGTTTGCTTTGGATTTAATTTATAACAGGATACATAAATGAGAACCGTACAATTTAAATGAGAAAATCTATTTGTACCACTTAAAGGAGCTACAGACAAGTAGGAAGACAAAGACACTTTTGCGGAAGTTTAATGTTACATTGCTGAGTACTATAATATACCTGTAACAGACACTGAAAGTAACACCATCCTCGTGGATTCTATGAATAAGCAAAACAAAACCCAAATAATCTTTCTTCGGAGCTTTACGGCTAAATGTCTTTACAATTAAGTGTATTTTTAATATTTTTTATACTCTGGCCTAGTTTGCCTGAGCTAATCATAGTTCTGATCAGGGCATCTCTTGATATTTACTTGTCATCTATTCTGGGGTGTTGAGAAAACTATTGAACAAGAGAGGTTTGTGAGACAAAAGAAAAGGGTAGAAATTGAGCTACTACTGATACCTTTTTGACAGTCACTGTATCTCAGACCTGAGACAAGGAAATTAGCTCATCTTTTTTTAAGTATGAGGGATTTAGATTTATGTCTTCCTGAAAGTTTAATCAGAAACATATACAAATCCCATGACTATTTTCTTCTGGTCCTCCGTGGACATGTGAATCTAATATTGCTTTAAGAGAGATGATTGCCCTAAGAATAACTTAAAATTCTACAAGAATCCATTGCTCACCTTTTTATTGACATTTAGGTACTCGAAATTTTTTTTGATAGCTCAAGTCTGAATGATGTACTTTTTATAGTCCCAATATTGCCACTGCACAGTATTACTTTTAGAGATCTTATGAGCAGGACTTTTGAGTCTTTAATCCAAAAGCTCTTTAAACCTAAGCTTATTTCTTTTTTATCTGTGGATGAAAAAGTGTTTAGCTGTAAAGATAAGCTTAATCATGCCATTTCTGAATGTTCTGCTGTCCAGTGATGATTATATGCTTTAAAAGTGAGTTTTTTCATCATTTGTTATTAAAACCAAGTAAATCTGAAAGTAAACTATTACAAATGCATCTAATAAATCACAGATGGGCTTGAAAATAAGAACTTTTGGAGGAAAAAGATTGAGCAAACTCTTTTCCAGCATGCATCTAAGGATTTGTGAGTGTAATAATTTGGTACTAATTTGGGATTTTTAAACCTGGAAAAGGCAGTTTTGTAAACATACGATGGAGGTTTACTTGAAGAGATAGGGATGTCTTTAAAATTGTTTCCTTACTTTGCAGCCATGACCAGAAAGTATTCTTTATTTCTCTGTCAAAAGTCTAGGTCTGTTAATGCTTTTTCAGTTCTCAATCCTTGGTTCATTAGACCCAAATCCCTACAAAAGTGGCTGAGTTCCTGCAAGTGTTCAGTCACTAATCCAGTTAAATTGTGATGTTCTGCTTCAGTCTTAGAATAGAGAACATAAGTGAGTAACCAAAGGATAATGATGACTAACTCTGAACTAGCTTATAGTGTAATAAAAGAGGAGACATAGAAAATCTTGGAAGCTGTTTGTGTCTTGCTTATATGCTAATTTTCAGAAGTATTCTTTGGAAGCAAATCCATTTTTTATCAAGGAAGAAATTTTTTTTATAGGAGTAATCTTCAGTATAGTCTAATGTTTCATTTCCAATGGTTTTAATATCAAGAAATGTGTGCATGTACATATGATGTCATAATCTATAATATTCACTAAAATTTTAAACATTTAATTATCATTAGTAATTATATATGTGGATATATATGTATAAAATATGTTAGGTACTCTGAACTATAACCAGCCTCATGCTAATTTTTGGCAGGAGGCAGAAAATGGCGAACATATGAGGAGCATATCTTATAATAAGGCAAAAGATCTTGAGGAGATCTAAATGATAATGTTGCTTACGATATTGTCTTGAAATTGGATTGTCTTCTATATAATTTTTATCATTTTGGAAGTTTTCAGTATCCATATATCTCTATGATGAAACTGTAATTTCATTGCAGTAGTATATTTTTTCAGATTATTAGCACTGTCAGACTGTCAATGGTTTATAATAATCTGGAGCTTCAACTTTACTGCTATGCCTTGAAAGTGATTAATTTAATTTTTCTAGCATAACTCATTTCCTATACTCAACTCTGTTGGTACATATTACTGTATTTTAAATTCCATCAAAGTTGTGATTTTAAAAGAGGGTTTTTTAAACTCAAGAAGCTATTTCATAATTTCCAGATGTAATTACAGTATTTCTTGATGCCTGAGTAATCCTGATGATTAAAAACACCACTTGACAAGTATTGTCTTATTTTCACTTCATGCAGAAGCCAAAGACAGCAAGTAAATTACATTCTTTGTAACACATAAGAAGATGCACTTAAAAATTTTACATGGAAAGAGAACTTTTTTTATCCCCAATCAAAGAAATTTTTTTCTTGATGTTGCTCATTGCTTGGGATGAAATTTTACATCCCTTAATATGTATTAAGATTTGCTTTCTATGCAGCAGAAATGTAATAAAACTTGATCTTTTTTTTCTTTAAAGAAGTCCTTCCTTCCTCTAGTATGGAAATAATTTTCTGAAACAACAATATATGAGGTGAAAACCCAAATTGAGGGTCTCTAGCTGCATCCTATCCAGAAGAATTTGTGCACAGGTTTTCTGAATAAGGCATAAGGAAGTTGAATATGTCTCAGATGTTGTACTTGTATTTTTATTATTTTTTATATAGAAAAGAAAACCCATGAAACATACCTGTGAGTAATCTTTGATAGTACCTCCAGAATTTTTATTTATATAGGCTTATTAACAGTGCTATGCTAAAAACTGTTTTGTGGACCAGTGTCTTTTACAGAAGAAAATGGAAGTAGGCTTCAAATGGAGTACTCAAGAGAGCTCATTAAATTCAGCCATAAGCACAATAACCAGCAGTCAACACTGAGGTTTTAAATGTTGTAATCATACTCGCAAATTGTCCAAGTATTCGATGGGATCTAACTTTTAAGGCTTAATCCTGAGCAGTTTTGGTGTGTGTCAAAACAGAAAGCGGTGTGTTTTGTTAGAGCATAATAACAGATAAGTAACCATTGAATATAGTGTCTACAGCATCATCATTAGGTGATCATTATGAGTAAATACTTCTGAATACACTCGAACTGAAAAGTGATGCAAAGAAAATTGGGGACATAGTTCATTATTTTAAAAAGTGTCCTCTCGTTTAAGTTTGCCTTCTGTTATTTGCTGAGTTCATTGTATTGCCAAAGACAGAGAAGGGGCCCTAAGGACATATGACAAAGTTGCCTGCCTCCATTGGAGATACCCAGGATGTTTATATAAAGATTTTTAATGTTGATTAGTTGGGAAATTGTGGTTAAGGGACTTTTTTGAATTTTTCTGAAATACTCTGCCAATTAGTTTGATGTGCTTTGTGCTAGAGTTGTGTGAGGTACCCCATGTGTGTGGCTGCTGTCCTCTTTCTTGCCTGCAATGGCACTCAGGTACATGGGAAGTAGAATTCTTCCACTCTGCAAAAGACAGCATCACTGAGGCCAGACTAATTTGGAGGTAGAACGTGCTGCCTGCTTGTGCTGAGATTAAATTAAACTGGATGCTCAGGGTGGGGATGAAAATAATCAAAGTTAACTTCAGTTAACTTTGTAACAAATACTCATTTCATCCTAGGTGGAAGAAGTAAAATATGTAAGGGCATGATATAATCTAAACAACAGGTGACCCAAGTTGCAGCTGGAGCACCAGAAGTTCATGGTTGAAGGTCTGGTTTGGTGCTGTAGAGCAATGTGAAATTGTCTTAGCTCTATTTTGAAAATTATTAAAATGTGAGTTGTTTTAATTATGAAGGATTCAAGAGGAGGAACACTGGTAAGAAAAGGTGTTAAACTGTAAGGAAAAAAGTATGTAATTAGAAGTTGATGACTCAGTAAGGCTGAGGATTATCCTGTTCCTGAGGAGCAATAGAAATGAGTTGTTTTCCACTGAGTGCTGGCTCCTCCAAGAGTGGAGAGCATATTAACATCTAGATATTGCTTGTTGCACCAAGGCATCTCTTCTGTGTATTCACAAGTAAATAATTGTTGTGTACTTCTGAACTTTTTATATCCTGCTTTGTGGAGTCTCTTGGCATATGGTAGAAGTTCCTGAATAAAGTGATCCAGAGAACAGGAGGGCTACAGCACTAACAGCTGAAGCAGGCTCTAAAGCAGGTAAACATGAAAATAGCCACAAAGATTTTAGTCTAAATGAAAACATAGTCCCTGGAAAAGAACACAAAAAAAACCATAAAAAAACCTTGGCCACTCCTCTAGGATTGAAGCTGGCTCATGGCTTTGTAGGGGAAATGCCAGTCTAAGCAGGCTAAGTATTTTCTCTGCTAGATGTCTTTTTCAGCTTCAGAAGTGCCCCAGTCTGACTCATGCATAAGTGTAGGAATGCTTTTGCTGGCTGAGCAAAGAGGAAAGCTGGAAAGCCTGAATGCATGTAGAATTACAGCTGGAGAAGACACAAACAACCATGAGAACAAGGTGGAGAGCTATGAAAACAGACCAGATTTTTTATCTTGGCATATGGCTCTCTGGAGTCACATCTCCGGGGATTTCTCAATACAGAAACTACATCTTTGATTGTATGTATGGCCTTCTGGGAAATAAGACTTTATAAGTTGCTTTTATTATTATTCTTCAGTGTGGAAGAAGTATTATGCTGTTATTTTTATTACTGTATAGAAATAAGATTACACTAATCTATAACACTAGGTAATTTTGCTTTCTACTGCAAAAGAACTGAGTTGGCATATTAGCTCTCTATTTGAACTACAGGGATTGATACAGAAGAAAATATACCAGGTATATTAGGAAAAGTGTTAACTCTACTGCTTGATAGAGAAAAGACTGGGAACTATGTAGCTATATAAGTGATAGTGATGGGAATAATAGAAGAAATGGATTAAAGAAAAATAAATTTTCCAATATATATAAATATTGATATCTAATGTTCCTGTTGCATCCAGTGTTAAATACAAAAGTATTAGCCATCAGACTGGGAGTGGGATGTCTAGAGGAGAAAAAAGAAATGAAGATACTTCTATTTCTAGATAGTTTAAATATCTTACAAGTTCGTATTCAATATTGGTGACTTGCACTTGTTACCTAGTTATCTTATGGTAACACTTTAAGAAGATGCAATATGCACTGTATGTCAGTGTCTGTTAATAAAAAACCACTTTATTTCCAAGACTGTTACTCTTTGGTGAAAACAAATGGAAGTTAACTATGAGTGCAGTCTATACTCCTCTGACATGAGTGCAAGACATAACTTATGCATCTGGGTTTTGTCAAGAGTGATCAGTACTCTAATGATTTTGAAATAAGTATTAGGATTTTATTCTTAGTCACAGGAAAATCTATCTGAAAAATGAGCATATTTTTAGACTCATTCAACTTTGTAAATTAAGTGAAAGTAAAGGAATAATATATTGCATAATCAGTTTGGAAATGGTGTCATGTACAACAGTGACATGCATAGACTGGTGATCTCAGATCTCCACAGAAAAAACGTTCTGTCCCCAAGAGGCATTTGTAGATGTAAAACAAACAAAGCATCAAAGGGAAGCATAACAGCAGAAGGCTGCTGAAGAAAGTTCTTACAGGAAAAAAAAAAAGGGGAGGGGGGGGGGTGGGGCAGAGGCCTTACCCGAGAAGACAGGGAAGACAGGGATATATCTGAAAAGCAGACAATTATTTTAGTGTGCTGTAGTTAACAGAAGAACAGTAAAAGGTGACAAAAATTAATTTGCAATGAGATGTTAGAATAGTTTTTTAAAAATAAAGAGAAACTGGAAGACTGGCAGGAATTAGCTACTCCTGGGCATTTACAGAAAAGGAGCTGCACACCTTTGAAGTATTTGCTGAAGGGATACCACTTCATAACTAAACATAATCCTGTACATACTAATCACAGCTACTTTCCAGAGGACAATAATAACCTGAAAAATTATTAAAGGAGTAATTTTAAAGAATAACCATAAATCCTGTAGATTTTTATGGTTTGTGATACTTGTAAAGTGACTCACATAACACTGATCGAAGGTTGGGACTTTGCCAGAGCAGGTGGCTTTCTGATGAGATGGCATAAAAGTCAAATTTGTGTTAGTAGGAAGTTTAAAACATAAAGAGCTTGAAAAAAAGTAATAATATATTTTTCCAAGAAAATTTTTAGTTCTGCTGATATAATTCCAATTGGCATGCACACACACCCCCTCACTCCCAGATACTCCCAGTTCAGTGATGTGGTCAGTTGTTCTATCAACTTCTTAACCCATGACTTCTGTCTTTTTTTTTTTTTTTTTTTTTTTTAATCCTGCTTGCTTTGCAACTAACACCCTGTTACACGAGCTCACCTATAAGGTTATGAACTGAATCTTTGCAGGCTTAAACAGATGGTCATTACCATGTGTTTGACTGGACTGATAAAGAAAGATCAATAGTTACTAGTTTGATTCCCAATTGCTGAAAATAATCTCCCATCCCGTTCTGATGGACAATGTTAAGGAAGACATATGGGGCCTTACTTGCTTTTTTTAGTGTTAGGTTTTATCTGTAGAAGTATGTAATATTTATTAGCTTCTTTTAAAAGAGAGTGAATTACAATGCCTTTTTCCCCAGAGAACTGTTTTAAGCAGGAAACTAGGTAACTGAATGCAATAACTCTTACAGTGCAATAAGAAATTACAAGCCTTGAGGTTTGGAGAGGATGCAGGGTGAAAATGCAAGAGGGAGGAAATCAAGTACCTGTGAAGAACCAGGCTCAGACGACTATAGATGTGAATTAGTCCAGCATCCTATTCTCTCTGTAGCCCATGACAAGAGAATTGCTAGCCAACTAATTTAGGTCAAATGTACAGCTGCTTTTCTGCTCCTTTTCACTGTAACTACCATGTAGCATGCTGTGCTTATTTTCCAAAATAAGTAGCTCAATTTTTCTTCCTGAGTGTCTTTAATATATAGAAGATGTCATATTGAGGCATGGTAAACATTCCATAATGACTCATGTACACCTTGACGAAAATCAGGCAAAAGAAGGAACCTCTACAAGAATAATTTCACGCAGAAAAAATAATAATTTTCTGTAATAATATTTTCTTTCTCTTCAGGAGCTCACTGTGGCTTCAGGAGGACAATAATGCAGGTATACAACTGTCCCATACCTGTTTGAACTGAATTCTTCCACAGCCTTGAATGACCTCAAGAACTAGTTGTAGTGGAAGGGAGTCAGCTAAATGCATTTTAAGTATGTCTGCTCTTTTCCATATGCTGCTATTGCTGTGATATTTATCATGTTCCCCAAACTGCTGCCATCTGTTCTTGTTGAATAGCCTGTATATTTGTTAACATGCTATAGCTTGGTTGCATATATGAATTTAGCATTGTTCTAAGAGTGCCTAGACTGTGTATACAGTGCTGGGGGCCAAAGCCAACACCTTAGGATGGCCTTTGCCTGATTTTGTAGAGATGAACTTATGACCTCTTTGGAGGCTGAGACAATTCCAAATAGCTTTCATTGGCAAGCCTCAGTGATTTTTTTTTTTTTTCTTTAATTTTCTGCTTTTCTCTTGTAATTCAGAATGCATTACCTCATTTTTTAATATGCTGACATCCTGTTTTATGGGACAGGGGCTCATTTGTGGTGGTTAGTTGTGCAAGTCCTTAAATTCATGGCTTCTGTTTTGTTGAGAGGTATCTCTTTTATATCCCCCGCATTCCTAAGTGGAAGAAGGTGGTGCCTTTAACAGCCTGCCTGCTGTTAAAGCACAGCTTCAGTCTGAGAGGGGGGGTCACAGCACGGAGTTGAGAGGTGAGTGAATTTTTCAAGGTCACACATCAGGTCAGAGGCAGAGCAAGATGTGGGAAGCAGCCTGATATCCTGATATTTCTAGGAAGCTATGCCTTTGAACCATCTATTTCCCTAGAGACTTGTTGCTCTGTTCTTTGATTTTGAGCTTTCACTTGAATAGGGCTAAGATTTAACCCATCATATTTACAAAAGAGGCTTTATGATGCAGCTCTGGAGTGCCTGTCACTGTGATATTTTGGCTCCCACATACTTGATTCACTGGGATTTGATTTTGTTAGGAGTGGCAACAACATTACTCATACTCGCTTGCTTGTAAGCTCTGAATTACCAAAGAACACTTTCTCTAAGTGGAACTACAAGAGCTGCAGTTACCAACTTCCAAAGTATTTGTGAGTTGGTTTATTCCAGCTGGAGCTGGCAGCTTCCTCAGAGTGAGACCAGAAGCTCCAGCTGTGTCAGGAATCTCAGACCTTTCCAAAAAGGAGCTCTTCCTTCAATGCTCTGTAACCTTGAGAGGGTAGCTGCAGAGAAAAAGCAGAGGTTTCTGCTCATGAACTGAAGAGGGTTTTGTGAAAGTTGGAGAAGAGTGCAGAGAAAGGTCAGAATGATTCCTCTCTCTTGACTAACCCTCCTAGTTCAGCTTTTGCTCTTCTCTGATCCCATTCTCTCTCAGGGATAACAGGTCTGTAAAGGGGCAGAAAAGAACTCTGCTTTAAAAAGACAGATAAAAGTTTTGTTAGATACTTTTCTCTCAGTCTCAGCTCAGCACAAGTATG
This sequence comes from Heliangelus exortis, assembly GCF_036169615.1. Taxonomy (NCBI): domain Eukaryota; kingdom Metazoa; phylum Chordata; class Aves; order Apodiformes; family Trochilidae; genus Heliangelus; species Heliangelus exortis. The sequence goes on along the minus strand of NC_092425.1, from coordinate 14,457,016 downwards.
CAAAATAGTGTTAGGAATCTGTGGACTCGGGAAATATTGATAAAATAAGCACAAGGAAAGCAAGTACAAGTGGTAGTCATAATGTTAAATTTCAGGGCTTCTCAACAGATTTTCTGTGCATGTAAGTGTATAATTGTACACGTTGCAAGGTAATAGTGTTATTCAAAACTCAGCAACAAAATTAATTGCACAATGTTACTGTTAACATTTTTCTGATAAGTGCAATCCCTAGACTGTCTGCAGTTTTGTATACACTTGGAAGAGCTCATAGATGAGACCAGACAAGAACTGTTGATACAATTGACTGTATTTATAAATGATGATGCATTATAGTTAATTTACGGTAAACCACATCCTATACATAGATTGTATCAAATTTGTGTTGTCATTCAGCCTTTTGCTTTCTTCTGGGTTGGAAAATCAGTCTGTTTTTTCTCAGATTCTTTGAGAACTACTGTGTGATTTTTTTTTTTTTTTGATTTTTTTTTTTTCCTGTGTGTGTGTGTGTGTGTGTGTGTGTGTGTGTGTGTTTGGTTTGTGTGTTTTATAATTCTACTGAAATGCTAATATTTAAAGATAATAATAAGGAATTGAAGCATGCCCTGAACTAAGGCTATACTTAGCAATATAATAATGAAGAAATTAATCTCTCCTGCAGTCTTCTGTGTAACAGGTATTCAGTGATAACCTGCAAATCTAGGTACTCTTAAAGACAAACAAACAAAACACACCAAACCAAAAAACCAAGTAATTTTTTGGAAGTCTTGCACCCCATCCATTCTGAATCTTTTTTAGTTATATCTTTACATTTATCAGTTACTGTAGATTCTGCCCTGTCAGATTTAGCAACAACCTGAGCTCACTTAAGAGTTCTCTCCCTGAGGAATAAAAAGGGTGAAATTTCAAAGATTATTTGTGTCACTGTTGCCAAGCTACCTGACTCCTCTGCACTTGCTGACTGGAGCCTTGAGTTCCAGTATCTCCCCTCCTGCTGTTGCTGTGCTCAGCTGTGCAGGTGTTGATTCAGCAGTTAGAGATTAACATTTGAAAGCACAAAGCTCTAAATTCAAGATGCAATTGCGATTTATTTTTTTTTTCTGAAAAGTTCAATTAGGTTTTTCCAAACGCCTTCTTAGAGGCAGAAAATGGAATTTTCTGGCTTTGCAGATGCAGCATTCCTTACCCCTTATTAATCGCTGGAAAATATCACTGTGTTTTGTTTGAAGCATGCTTTATTAAATTTTCCTTTTTTTTTCTTCATGAAGAAATACATGTGATCTCTTATGACAGTCTCAACTGCTTTAATTAATACTATTTAGTTATATGCCCCAACTCTACTCAGCCCCATGTAAAATTTACTACTTGGGAACTGTCATTTATTCGGTATTTATTCAGCATTTAGAGCAGTGGATCACAACAGACTTGATACCAGGAATGGCACTAAATCCAAGTGATTAAGAACAAGAATCCTAACATCTTATGTTGAGCCAGAAGGAAAAAAAAAAATCTTTTTTAATTTGAGACAATCTTTGTTCTACAGCATATATAAATTAAACACCAATGGGTTCAGAGACTCAGTTCTTGGGCAAGAATTTGCTCTTGCAAGTTGGCAGCTAGACTTCAGTTTTACTGTTCTTATTTTTGAAGGTGATCATGTTTGTAAAGGTTGCTGAATGTTTTCTTAAACCAAGGATGTCACAGGACTAAAAATAAAAAATGAAAAACAAAGCTTTTTTTGGTCCCTAAGCAGTTTCCCTTTTATCCCTGAAATGGAGAACCCGGATGCTTGCAAGTTTTGCAAAAAATATATCAATCTTTCTATAAACATTTCTTTAATATTCTTAGCTTGCTGCTCATAAAACTCCCACTGGGTTGTTTTGGACAGTGACAGTGAACATGAGCAGTTAGAAACAGATCATGAATCATGACAGAATTTTTCCTACATGTTTTTCCCCTGATTCATCTGAAGAGGAGAGTTCAACGCTACTAAAGAATAGTTAATAGTGAAACCATTTATAATTTCATCCTAAGCTGGTAAGCTGCTTTCCATAGGGAAAGATGTGAGATGTTTTATTTTCTTAGGTACATAGGTTATGCCATAATCCTTCCTAAGGTTCCATTCAGTGTTTTGAGGCGACTACGGACACGCAGGAAGATTGAAGACAGCAAAATTTTTTTTTTTTTTTTTTTAAAGGAGGATGATGCTATCAACAGGAATACTGGATGCTGTTTTGGATTAGCAAAACTTGATGGAATGAGTCCCATGATTGGAGTGCTGGGACAGAGGGCTACAGGCTGGGCAGGTGAGGTAGAGGAGTGGGACTGTCTGTAATGGAGAGATTTGATTGTAGAGCCCTTACAGTTAGTAATGATGTGGTTGAGTGGCTTGCTTGTTTGCATGCCAAGTTGTTTACCCTCTGTCACAATACAGGTTTTCTGCAATGGCAGTGTTAACCGTGAGTGGTGCAGAATTATCATGTCTTTGTGCTTGAAAGATGTTTTATTAGTAAAATAAAGGGTTGAGAGTGAGCCCATGCCGAGGTGTCCTTTCCTGCTGTCCTCTTTGAGATTTGTCTGATGCTCAGCTGACACCTCCTTGTTCTTTACAAGCTTTTTCTGAGCCATAGTCTGAATAGAAATCAGTTGCTTGCAAAGATTGTGTGCTTTTCAGTAAGAGTCATAACATTTAAAAAATTTAAACACTTTGCTAAAGCTAAATTCATAGTGAAAAAATTTCAGCAGCTGGAGATTCTGTTGTAGTGTCTTTTCTGGAACCTGAAGTCAGGATCAGTGATGGACACAGCTGTCTTTAGTCTGTATCTGAATGAAAAAAAAAAAACCAGTTATTGTTAAAAGCAGAAACTGAAGTGATCCATAGTGTCATGGAACTGAGAAGCTTCTTAGAAAGGATCTAGTCTTATGAACCTCAGCACATACCTAAATTACAGGCCTGATTGAAAGGTGTATAAGATCAATGTAAGCAGCTTTTTCTCTTTTGAAGGCTTCTTAAGGCTTCTTAATCTCATTGAAATAATTTGAAACAATTCTTTCTGTTGGAAATGATGAAACTGTCTAAAGCTTTCAGGAATCAATCATCCCATAGCTGGGACCATACAAAAATTCATAAGCTGTAGAAACACTGAGTAAATACCACTCAGAATTCTTATGTGTAAGAGTATTAGTATGCCTTTAGCATGTCACCTGAGATCCTCACTAGCCAAGCCCAGCATTATATTAGTATTAAGTAGCTCTTAAAAAAAAAGAATGAAAAGATATCGGATACCCTCAGTATTTCTGGTAACCAGGGAGTTTATTATAGCAAGCTAAGTGGATTGTTGTTAAATTTGAAGTTAATGTTCCTGTTCATCCTAAGTAGAACAAGTCCATTATTTCTTAAATTGTACCCACAGAATAAAACCACTATACTGTTATGAAATAAGAGTTTCAGAAGTCATTTCTCTGTAGGTAGGAAGCAATACAATTTCTTAGAGCCACAAGTCACATAATTTGGAATCCTGTCAGTTACTGAAAAAATATTGTAAAGTCTATTGTAAATCATAGACTATCTGTCTTACAAAGAACTCATTAAGACTGCATGTTGCATGATTAAATCAAAGTGCTTTGCAACCTGAAATGCCTATTCTTAGCTTCTACTTTGATTTATGGTGTTTCACAGAGCAGAACAATTGAAATTTACAGTGGCTGTAGCTGTGACACAGCCGTTAGAAATATCTGGTTTTGTTGCAAAAATGTCAGGTAATGAAGAATTAGCTATCAACACTTGTTTCAGTGTCAAATCATCTTAATTTAAAAATGTGCTTCTTGCAATCCAAATAATTTTTGGTGGGTTGTCAAGAGCAGTCGAGTCTTTAAAAAAGGTGTTGTAAAAATAATCATAATTTAGGTTTCTGTAAGACAAAAACCTAAGCTTTCATGTCAAAATGTGGTGAAGAAAATGGAAAATGCTCTGATGGACAAGGATAAACTCCATGGTCAATGTTCCCCTTGGTTTTCCCAATTCTCTGATGCCCAGCCCTAGGAACCTCCTGAAGTACCCCATGACTCCTGTTCCAGGCTTCCCACAGGAAGAATCTGTTGTGCATGGGAAATTTTATTTTTCCCTATTTCATCCTGATATAGCTGTTCAGACCTGGCAACAGTGAGACCTGGACCTGAAAACCTAAGAAATGCTCTCAGGTCCTCTCTTCAGCTGTGCTCAATCTTCACTGTAACTGTTCTATTGTAGCGTTCTGGTATGATTCTGAATTTATTAAGTGGAATAGTACTCTCTGTGCTCTGTAAAATCTGGCAAAGAAGTTTTCTGCTCTACATTTAATCTGGCCACTTAATAGAGTTTGCTCACCACAATTAATCAAATAAAAAAATTACATCTTTTACTGTCACAGAAAATGGTCACATCAGGCAGAGCTCAGCCCAAGGGACATGGTCTGAAATAGAGTAGAAAAGGGGAGATGCTTTTTCCTAGTCTTAGTGGTTTTCTCACTAGGGATAGGGCATAGCAATTTTAGTACTGTGATTCAGTGTCATATATGAGACTGAAGTTGGACTCAGGTAATTAATGAAGACTTCTTCCTTATTAAATTTTTACCCTTATTCTGATTTAATTGCATCCATGAACTGATGAACAGTTGCTAAGGCTTTGGAAGAACAAAGGTGCTGTTTGAGAACAAAAACATCTTTTTCATTGGCTGTTTCTTGGCATCAAGAAAAATCATAAGTTAAGATTACAGAAGGAAAAAACCCAAACCTCAGTGATAAAAGGAGATTTTTTCATTGAATGTCTGTATAATACGATTTAGTTTTCCTGCACAATTGAGCTGTCATCTTAGTAATTTTTGTTTTTTCCTTTCAAGCTACTGTTAAAATATCAGGTTGGGAAAATGGAAATAATGTGGAATGGCAGCACCTGATAGCTCTGATAATTAGAGTCTGCTTAAACTTCTCTGCTTCTACTTTAAAATGCTCCATGACCTATTTTGTTAGAAATTTCCTTGTGTAGCTGAGGTAGTCATGTTAGACTCCATATGCTATTCTTTTTCAGTACGATAAATGCCAGTTTATTCAAGTCTTGGATAAGTTTGGAAATGAATGTTTTTCATTGCAGTGAACTGTGGATTTGTGTCTGTATCAGTTTGTGCAGTTTAGTGCGAGAAGTCTTATAAATTACAGCCTGCAGTAACACTTGACATATTTTCTCATTACTTTCAAACTTTTTTAAAGTTTGTCAAAAATAGATGAAGGAAATTGCAGAATTCCAGAAATTATTATTCAGTAAGGTTCTCACATTGCCTCTTCCAGTTTAGGAAGATAAATTTTAACTGCTGGAACAGAGGAGATAGGTGCTCGTGTCCAGCACACTTTCACCCCAGTGTGGCATGGGTTGCATATTAGTCCTTGAGATAATTTTGTAATTGTGTAGATAATGTATGTTTCAAGAGCTTATGGAATGAATCAGATATGTGAGTGCAGTAGCACTAACGGTCTTCATTTAGTACTTCATTTATGCTGAATACTTTTTACTGTACTGCATGGAGTAGTGAGTTAATTAGCTAAAATGCTTATAGACACAGATTTTCTGCTCTGCAAAATGTTTCAAGCAGCATAAAAATGTTTTCTTACCATGGTAAGATAAACCTACTGGTCAGCTGATTTTAACCCCAATAATATAGAATTGAAAAATTTTTTTCCAAATGTATATATAACAATTGGGCTATAGAGAATAATTTCAGAAAACAATAAATAGGATAACATAGTGGCAAAATAATTGAAATCATTTAAGTTCAGAAATCAGAAAGCTTCCATGACTTGAATTTTTTCTTAGTAACTTTCTGTCCTGTTTATCTGAATACTGATAGATACTGAGTCTTTTTATCTTGTCTTCCTACAGTAAGTTTTACAGTTCCAGGAGTTCATGTAGTTCAGGTCTAGCAGCATTAATCTTCAAGGAGTTTATTATTTTAGTGATGGTGACTGTAGATGTAATCAACATCTGTGAACTGAAAAAAATCACAGTCTAAAGTTTAAGTAAAAAGTCCTGCATGGACTGTGCTTTTTAGGGAAAATTTATATTTGATTTGCTTGCAGAGTTTTTAAATACATCTTTTTTAATTCCATACAAATAGGATTATTTTGTCAGTAACATTGATAATAAGGATAAATAATGTATCAATATTTTAATAAAATCTGTTTTAAAAACCCAAATAATGGCACAAAACCACATTTTTACCCACTTTCCTCCTCCTCCCTTCTTCCAGACTCTATTTCTAAACCGGATAGAACTGGTTTAGAAATACTTGGGACATACAGATTTTGCAGTAGCTTAAAAGAGCACCATTTTTTTCCCCAAAACTGGAGATGTTGCATTTTCAGAGATGTAAGTCAGATGATCTTAACATGAGGAATACTGCCTTTGAAGATCTCATAGTCAATAATTTTTCCCCTGAAGAGTCATGGACACAAAAAATACATGACTATGTATTATTTCATATATAGAAGAGGAAACTATAAATTCTTAAAGTTGTCTTTGAAAAGCTAAGTTTTTTTCAGTGTGTATTATTTTAATAATAAGTTTAATTTGATGCTGAAAGACTTTGCATATGTGTGAGTCTGATCTCACTAATTTGAAATTGTCTCAAAAGAACAACTTTAAAGTGAAAAGCCCTGGCTAGGGTGGAGGACCTGGCCTGGCCAGAGCTGAGCAGGGGGTGACACACAGAAAGAGATAAGAACTACTGGGTGGAGACTGCTCCCCTTCTCTGAGGGCCAGCCTGCAGTGCTGGGACGTCCCTCCAGGCACCATTACCCTGGCCAGGGTGGAGGAAGCCACCTTGATTGGACTGATTCTAAGTACCTGGCTGAGGTGGCTGGAATGGAGCAGGGAGTAGCACCTGGAAGGAGATAAGAGCTGATGAGTGGTGGGGGATTGCACCCTTCTGCGGAAGCTCCCCTCCAGGCAGCCTGTCTGCAATGGCTCTGATGCTGATGGACCTGGCTTCTGTGGCAGCTGACTGACAGCTGCCCCTTTGGAACAAAAGGAACTCAGGGGTATATATGGCTGTCCATGCTGTGGTTTTTGTTGCTTCTTGACCCACTGCTGTCTCGCATCGGACTCTCTCTCTCTCTCTCTCTCACTCTCTCTCTCACTCTCTCTCTCTCTCTCTCTCTCTCTCTCTCTCTCTCTCACTCTCTCTCTCACTCTCTCTCTCACTCTCTCTCTCACTCTCTCTCTCACTCTCTCTCTCACTCTCTCTCTCACTCTCTCTCTCACTCTCTCTCTCACTCTCTCTCTCACTCTCTCTCTCACTCTCTCTCTCACTCTCTCTCTCACTCTCTCTCTCACTCTCTCTCTCACTCTCTCTCTCACTCTCTCTCTCACTCTCTCTCTCTCTCTCTCTCTCTTTCTCTCTCTCTCTCTCTCTCTCTCTCTCTCTCTCTCTCTCTCTCATTCTTCCCACTTTCTTACCTTTTTTTTTTCTCCACTTTTCTCTCTTATATCTTCTTTTCCTCTCCCTCTCTCTTTTGCCTGGCTCTATAATTTTGCCTCAGTCAGTTGTCAAAGTCTGCTTGCACCTGACCTTCCTATGATTGGTCTTTGTTTTGTGGATCCAAAACAAAAATAAATTTTAATGTTACATCAGACTGTAACAGAATAGAATCAGAGCCATGAGTAGCCTTTGAATAAAAAGATGAAGAAAACATTCCAGATACTGATTATAAAGAAAGAGAAAGAAAATCTAGTATTTTATGGCATCCAAATTACATTGTGTGGGGGTTGTATAACTCTAACGGGTTGGCTATAAGTGATTAGTATAATTAAAAAAAAATAAAAGGTGTGATTTTTTTTTTTTTTTTTTTCGCTGTTGCACAACAGTGAAAAAGCACAGAAGGAGTAAATTATGGGGATGAAAAAGAGAGGAAAAAACAATCCAAGAGACTTAGGAAGACTTTCCCTTTATGTCTCTGTGCTAATGCCTGGGCAGAGGATTGCACAGTGTACAGAGCATTCCTTATGCGTTTCCACATGCAGCCTGCTAACACAGGAATGAATTACACCTGAACAAGGCAGCAGAGAGGTTTTCTGTGCACGTATCCCAGTGGCTCTTATGTTCTGCCATTTAGTCATTAATGTCCTCGGTTAATATATATATTGCTCATGGAAAAGAAGGCTCCAGATATTTTCTTTTCCTGGTCTAATTTGCCTGAGTTATGCATTTGACATATCTTGACGAGCAGAATAACTGTATACAAATGCTTCCCAGAAAATGCAAAACCATGATTACTTCTGACTTAGCATGCAAGGGGAAAAAAAGTACTTTTTCATGTAATAATGACTTGCCACTTAGAAATGTAGCCTTAGATTTGTCCCTCTGTAAAAATAAAAGGGTTAATATAGGAGTGGTCAAATGTTTTCTTTACGTGATTAAAATAACACTGGAATGTGAGAGCACTGAATTTTCCCATTGGACTTAAAATAGGCAAGGAGAAAGGTAGCTACGTAACTCTGTTTCCCAGGAGCTTTTGGCTCAGTGATTTTTTCACTGGAAGAAGCAATTGCACCTTCTGAGCTGAGTTTATTATTACTCCCAGAGGCTGGGGTAATGGACTGGGTTACTGAAAAAGGGAGAGTGGAGGAATTACTTAGCTTGAAGATAGAATGGAGTTGGTGTTGGAATTTTTACAGGGATTGCTAGCAGGATTTAATGGATGCAAAAATAAAATTTCCTATATTTGTCATTGCTATGATGTGCCTAATCCCAAGTGGAAATCTGAAAGAAAGCAATGATTAAAGAAACCTTAGCACTTTTCTCTGAGATGGCTGCTCAGCAAAGCCAGATAAATGCAATTCTCTCCAAATGTGTAGGGCTTAAAAGAGGTAGTAGAAAGTGCATCAGAATCCATGTAGTCAAGTGGTAATCTCAAGCAAGAACTAAAAAATGTAAGAATGTTATGGCAAGAGGAAATGCCAGAAGGATGGGACTTCTCCAATATTCTTAGCTAAAGGAGCAGCACTGACCATGTTTTGTTTGAGGAGAAAGGGCACTTGAAGTCAGAAGGTATATGGATGTCTTAAATTTTTTTTCTTATCTCTACAGGGGTGACAGATCTAATCACAATAAAAAATGTCAGATTGGCTGTGATGTTGATGTTTAATGAAAAGTGCATTTGAGCTCTCACAAACTAGAAGTGCTAATAGATGAGGATATGACAGCTGCTTGTCTCATTTCTCTGTAGTTCAAGTTGTGTTACCTATAACAGTGTTGTAAAAATACCCAGAAGTGTACCACCGCAACACCTGGTAGTGTAGATTCATGATTATGCTAGAAAACCAAGTTTTCAATTGCAAAAATTTTCTGTCCAAAAACCTGGAAGGAGGAGAGAAGTTGGCAGCCTGCAGTGTTGATGACAAAGTTAGAGGCAGAGCTGACATGATAGCCACCACCTTTCTCACCTGGCTCACCTCATCAGTGACAAACTTCTCAAGTCACCTGAGAAAGTCGGAAAAAATTTAAAGACTACTGATCTGAGATTGACCTGTTCTACCAAGATAGCTAATGTTCTATTTCATTTCAGGTGTGCACTGTATGCTTTTTCATTCATTCCAGAGTGAACCAAGTACCTCTTTTTGACATGAAGCTGCAGTAGATTATCTTGACAGGATTGGTTATTGTGACATTTGTCCCCGACAGTGCACAACATGGTTTCCTTTGACTAGTAAGAGCTTCCTACTTGCCATGTAATACTTTAATTTCCTCCAGTGTCCTTTCAGGCATACATTGCTTCCTCGGAACTGTGGTGATAAATGCTGCATTGTCTGGATATTATTTTAGATACTTTTGAGAAAAAAATCCTTGCATTTTATCTTGGGGTTGTATTGACATACAAAACCTTGAGGGGGCCCAACCAAGTGCTGTGCATGCTTGACATCATCTCCACAGGTTACTGGTTCTGAGCAGTGGGAGCATTGAGGACAGTGGGTCTGTAGCCTGTATTTCTCTCCACAGGGCAGTTTGAATGTAGCCTTCATGTTATCTGTAACAAGTAGTAAGAAAATCAAGGAGGTGAAAATAAACTGATGAGTTTCATTAGGTGAATGATAGAACTTGCCACATCAGAAAGTACCGGGACGGGGGAAGGAGGAAGATTTCAGGCTCAGCTACTGATAAACAACTTGGAGCAGCTTAGAGGCTAAGTGGGACCAGGCTCACCTGTGACAGTATGATGACTTGTCATTACTGAATATGCTATAGAGTAAAATAGAGTTAATTCAAATCTGGACAACAATTCAGTTGTCCGGTGCTGATATGCAGTTTAGTACTATATCTACTATCCCAGGTTTAGACATAGACAGGATTATCATATATACACCACTAAAATGTCACATTTTCAAAACCAACATTCATATGGTCACTTAGTAATTTTGTTTGAATTTCTACCATGTTTCAATGTATTTATATAAATATTGCGCACCAAGATGATATCAGCTAAAAGGAGATTTGGGCAGATTGACCAGCTATAAATTCGGTTTTCATACATAAATTCTGGTAAAGCACTGATGATTAAACATAGAAAACTCATTATCAGAGGAGGAATAGCTATATATAAAATCTGTGTGGTTCCAGAGCCAGCAAAATCTGAACCAAGATTCAAATCCTGAATATAAAAAGGTAGAAACTAGATGGAGAGCAGTAAATGCAGTGTTCAAATTAACCTTAACTAAAATTTGCTACTCAGACATTTTGATATTCCTGCAATTTGACAGGCTTCCATTTTTTCAGTTAACCACAATGGGGCCTTCTGGTAACTCATATAGCCTGCTGAAGTCTGAGCAGGATACAGAACTGGAGAAACTGTACCCCTCTTCCTGTCACTGTTGAGTGGTTCTTCTCTGAACTGCAAGCAGCAGCATCTGAGGTCAGATAGTTTGGGCTTTGAGTTCCTGTCTTCCAGCCAAGAAGCAGGAATGGTCAGTGTGGGGTTTTGTTGGTTTTGTTTTGGTTTGTTTGGGGTTTTTGTCTGTTTGTGGTTGTTTGTTTTTTGGTTTTGTGAGGGTTTATTTGTTTTTGTTTTTTGTGTGTGTGCTTGGTTTTGTTTGTTTTTCATTTAGTGCTGTTATTCTATTCTCCAAGGTTGTTTAATTGGATTATGTGCCCTGGTAGTTTAAAGCACACAAAGACCTTGCTAGGAGAAGATGTCTTTCTGCACTTTCTATTTTTTTCTCACATGTTACAGATAATGTATTTGTACATTGATGATGTCCTGTGTTTCCCTGAAGATAAAAGATTTCAACCTTACACACTTTTGTTTGCTTATTTTCTGTAACTCTTTGACTGAAGTGCTTGCGAAATTGTAGGCAGCCATCAAATCACTGGGACTCAAGAGGTAAGGCTTTGCTCAGGGCTAGAACTTTACAATTGGCTTTTGCATCAATAATCCATTGCTTTCTTGAAAAGCAATTGCTGCTTTAAGTAGGCTTCTTAAAAATAATATTTTTTAAAGATCTGGATAATGAACTGTTTTGTCTTTCCACAAAGCAGCTACTCTAGTCTAGGAGTAATGAGGGGCACGAGAGGTGAATTACTGAATCTTAAAATTGTTCCCCTTCAGAACTAACATGTAATACTAGATTTTTTTTCCTGTACATTCTAAAATGAACAGCTCTAGAGGAAAGTATGTCTTAAGGAGAGAATACATTTATGAAAATGCAATTATCCGGTTAAGCAAATACTAAGAGCTGTTAGTTAAAAATTAAAAGGGAGATTAAATTTCATCTTCTGGGGTATGAGTGATACTAAGAGGCAGATAATCTGTGCAGCCCCCTTCATATGGCAGTGGAGACTAGTGTAGCACTGCAGTGGTGTGTGTGCTGATGTTTATCCCAAGAGTAACATAAATCCACAAATCTCTATCCAGTCACTCATTTGCATTTTCTAAAAAGTGAGCTATGAGTTAAGGTTGTGCCCAGCATGCTAGTTCATTTAAAATAGACTCTTAAATAGTTGTAGCATTTATTTTGTCTTTACTAGCAGAAGTGCAAATTTTATTAGACTTGGTTTTCCAGCGTCTGTTTCCAGGGATAACCACCAGTCATCCTTTTAACTAAGAGTGATATTTTCCTTACTACTTAGTGTTCAGAATAATATTATTTGACCCTGTTCTTTCACCAGTAGGAGAACCAGATAGGGAATGAAGGTAAACGGTAATGAAAAATGTGTACCTGGAACAGACTGAACCTCTTCACTGCAGTTTTGAACAAAAACTTGAGCACTGGCTTTGATGAGAGCTTTCTTGGCAAGTGATTGAAGCAAAAATTGTACCACTGAAAAGAGCAATTATTTCAAAAAAGGCTTCAATATAAGTGGACATATAAATTAATGCAATTTTACATCAAAGTCTGACTTCTAACTCAAGAGGTAAAGACCTGGGTTTTTTTTTTAAAGTTTATTTGATACTGCAGAAAGCTTTTTGAAGAAACACTGATTCACCGGGAATTTTAAATATCTGCTTCCTCATCTTATCTAGTAAATAATTTTTCTGAAAAACCCAGAGAGTGTTCTCTTACCTTGTATTGAACTTGTATTGATTGTTGTACAGAGTATCATTCTTAGGTTCAGTCATGACAATACTTTCCATGACTAATAGTACTCTTTGATACTTGCCTCTGTTACTCTTCTTCTATTATACAATTACTGCTTTTTTCTTGTAATTAAGGTACTGCTTTTGTCACATGAGAGGCAGAAATCAAGGGTTGGATTGTGCTGAATCTGAGGACAATTGTATGATGGGGGAAGCAATAGCTGCTGTTACAGAAAAGTGTGTCCTGGTTCGTGCTGCAGAAAATATTTTCTTCATTTTCTTCATTGTTGGACCAGGTGCAGTCAGTGCAACCTGCAGCAGGAAAAACCTGTACCCCATTAACAAATGATGCATCTAAACAGTTGTCACTTAAGCACTGATTTATTTGCAGCATTCAAAATAAAAATTAATTTCAGCAGGCAATAAGCTGTATCATTTTTCTAAAACTGGTAAAAATTAATGGTGGCACAGATGGTATGCAAATGCATGCCAGCGCATGCAAATGCAAATACAGGAAGAAAAATCCAGTCAAATAGAGGTAAAAACTCCAAGCTGACAAATGGTTAGTATTAAAAAAAAAAAAAAAACAAACCACAAAGCTCTTCAAAATTGCAGAACTGGTACTAACATAACACATAGAAGTCCTGTTCTTGGGAGGCAAGGGTTGGAAAAAACAATATAAATAAAAGTAACTTTAAATTTAAGCTTCAACAATGTAGTCTCAGTTTTAAAATATTGCTTGAAGACTGGAGCATGTATTTTTTCATGATAATTAGAAAATATAGACAGGTAATTAATTTCTGTCCTCATGCTATGTTGAAAAACGCAGTCACCAGAAAGCAAACTTTTTATAAGCCCTAGAGCTAGTAATTAGAAAACATATTTGACCTCACCAATGACCCTTAAAAGCAAAGACATAAGATTGAAACGAAGAGATCCAAGATTCAATATATTAGAGGGAAAAAGCTGTGCATTTAAGTGTGTTTCCTGTCAATGAAGAGAATAGTTAGTATTTTTTACTGCCCCTTTTCCTGGCAATTTTATTTTGCCTAGGACAATTGGCTGCTAACTGTGGTGCCATGTTGGGGAGCTGAGTGAGGGCCATCATTGCCCCAGTGGGGTGTCAGTAGTGTCACAGTACCCGGCAGCCAGCTGGCAGCAGCCTGTTATCCCTGTCCAGTCTTACTCTAGATTCTGCTTATCAATGGAAGTCTAAATACCTCTACATACATTTATATTCCTTATCAGAAAAGTATGTGTTCTGCCTTGCTCAGTCTAATTTTGATGCATTCAGAGTTAGGAAAATGTGGCACAACATTCATACCTTCATACCAAACATTATCATTCATAACAATGAACTTTCTTACTTCAGCACTTCTTATGCATAAATCTGTTCATATGACAGATTGGTCTGTGACCAAATTATCTTTATTATTGTCCCTTTTGTTTAATTTTTAAATTACAAGTGGTGTCTTGTGTTGTGAGAGGTTTACTTGAGATTTGTTTAGATTTTTAACTCATTACAAAAAAATTTTTCATTGGTGGGCTCTATGTGCCTACATAAATGATAAACATTTACAAATTTGTGTGAGTTTATCACACAAAAATTACCCCTTACTAAATGGGTCTTACGAATTCCAAAGTTCCATATTTTTGTTTCTCTTCAGTTTCGTGCTGAATTACTTAGTTTGCTCATGGTTGATTTGTTCTCATTAATCAGCTGTCTGAACTTGGCTCCGTGGGTACTGTTAGGAACCCTGATCCTAATATATTTAGAGTCTAGTCACTAGGCTCAGCTCCTACATGTTTAGGGTTCATTGATGAAGCTTGTAGTACTGTTGCTAAAAACCTTTAGACCAAATTCTGTTTTTTCTAGCTGAGTTGGTGGGGATGACTTCAGGGTTGCATTGTAGCTCATTAGTGCTGCTTTAGAGATACTGAAACTCAAACTTCTCCAATTTGAGAGACTAATATACTGGGTTTTTTCCAAGCTCTGATGAAACAGTGGTTGTATCAAACTTGAGAAGAATGCTCAAGTAACACACATCTTTCAAAATACAAAAGCTGGGTACTAGTACCCTACAGATGCATTCCAAAATTAGTATTCCATCTTTGATACTATTTAGTGTTGGAAAGTTTAGGAAAAACAGAAATGCAACAATGACCATATCTAATAAAGGCAGTTCATTATATCAGGCTACAACAGCCAACCTTCTTCTGCTGTGGCTATCATAGATGAAAATAGAAAGCAAACAGAACAGATTTTCCTACTTCCACACTCTAAAAACTCTTTTTTTTTTCTGGAACAATGCAAATTTATCTTTCTGGGGCAGTGGGAAATGATTCTAATTTTTACGTCCCTTGTAGTACCAAACTATTAAAAAGCTACCAAAAACACTTAGTTTTGCTGAATTCTGTAAATAGAAGTCTTCCAAAGTAATCTCTTCCTCTGAGATTTTTCTCAAAGTAAATCTCTCTAGAATCTTCTTAGTCTTTAGGTCTGATAACCACTTAAGATTAGAAATGTACATTCTTAGAAAAAATGTGTGTTTCCTTAATATTGATTATATCATGATTTGAGTCCAATAGACTCGGTTTCAGATATGCTTTTGAAATAATTTTATTTATATTTTGGATGCAGTCAGTTTTAGTATCTTTAAAAATTTTTAGGCCACATCTTTGAGGGTGTGAAATAAAAACTTTCTTCTATTGGCATAGTTTTCCTCACAAGACAGAAATTTAAACCTTTTATATACAGTTTTTTACATTTCTTTGCAAATAGCATTTTGTAAGGCAATGAGGCCTTATGTACATCATTATGTGTAATGATGTAGATGATTTTTGTACTTGACTTTTCAGATGATTTTTTATACATTCTGGTATGCTTTCGGAACAATTGTCTTGATCCTTAGTTACTTTTTTAAAAAATTCTTGCTGTCAATGAATTGTTAAAATTCTGATGCTAAGTATCTGTAGCAGTCTTTATGCACTTGGAGGTAATTTCAACAGCACCTTCAGCATGTACTTAAAGTGTAAAAACAAAACTGAGTGTTGGCATAGAGCATTGGTTTCTCAGTTTAATAAAGAGATGAAAGTTCAGCTTGAGCTGCTGTACCATTATGTGTGTTTCACTAACATAGAAACAGAAGCTTTTTTGACAACTTTAGAGCTGAATGAAACAGCAAATTATTTTTTTTCCTTAAGTGGGCTGTCTACAATGAATCAAATTTCCAGTAACAAATTTCACCAGACTGTTATTTTAAATGTAAAAAACGCAGAGAAAGTGGGCTAGTTATTGACAATATTTTTCTTGATTTCCACTGTGTTCTTCTGTTTCTGTTGACTGAAGCAAAGAATGAAATTACTGGCCAGTGAAAAGCTTCCCTGGATTGTCACCTTCCAATAGCAACTTGTTAGAATTAAATGGAGGAATGAGAGGATCTATGAGGTGGGTTTGGGGTTTTTTTTGCTATTTGCATCAGAAAACGTAAACTGCTGCTCAGTTTCATAGCAGAAAGAGTAATGAATGCAACAGTTTTTAGTACAAATAAAACTGGATTTATGAGGCCACAGAACATTCATTCATGTTTAGTCATTCATCACAATAGATTGCATAGGATAAAAATGGAAACATATCGAAAGATCTTTCCTGTATTCAGTATTACTGCCACAAAGACAGAGTCTCTGTATATGCAAAAGATTCCCTTGCATTTTTTTGGCCAGTAGAAGAGCAGAGAAGGGAAGAGTTGTGGAATACACTTGATGCTGGTTGAAGATGCTATGGAGTATTGAGAGGGACATTCAGGAGGACCTCCTGAATTCTCAGCATATTTGCTATTACAACTTGGAATGCACTGTCTGATATTTCTGATTATTTTTAATGAACATTTTGTCAATTGTCCACTCCTGTGTGTCCTTAGGAAGACTTCTTGATACTTCTAGCTAGAATATTCTGATTGGTTGAGCTTGAATACTAACTGTCTTCATGGACAAGAAATCCATATCTGGCCTAAATTCTCTGAATATATTTCTACATAGTGTGGAGTCACGCTACGTATTTAATCATAAAGTAAATGTTGGGTCTACTTTATTCACCATACCTAACCATTTGTAACAGTTATAATTCTTTAAAAGGGATCAGTTTATCGTGCTGTTTTCATTCTCTCTGTGTCTGACAGAAAAAATCATGTCAAAGAAGTCAAGCCCACATAAGAGCCCTCAGACACAGTCCCTGTTGTTTGGGAATTGATATTTCTTCTACTGCTTTGCAATGAGTGATGAAATGCTTGGAAATAACACAAGAGGGGGCATTTGAATTGTCTAAAACTCATATATCTTGAGACTTAGTATTTACAATTAATTCTTGAATTACTGCAGGCAGTAAATGTGTTGCAAATATATTTCATGTGCCTGTATTTCTCATAAAGGAAATGCTAGAAGAGAAATAGAGAGAATTTTGTAACCGTGGGGAATTTGAAGGTTTAGGGAGAGGAGAATTTCTTACTTTATTTATCAACTGAATATGAAGTTGTGGAGTGAATCTTTCTCCACAAGAAGAAATTATATAGAGTATTTTGAAACAGCAGTAGAGAAGTGTTTTTGGCATGAAATGTTGATGCCAGAGCATCATTTCTTCAGAAATGTATTTTTTTAATGGAAAGACTATGCCTTTAGGAATCTCTTTTGTTTTAACCCTGATTTGACTTAATTGTACCTTTGAGATTTTGTTTTCTGTTTCAGTGAATGAATTTCTGAGTCTCTAATTTCTGGGTAGAATAACTACTATGCAGTGCAAAGGCACGGGCACTTTAAATTTTCAGACTGTTGATTTGCAAGTAAGATCATGAAAGAAATAAGTGTTTTCAGCACCATGATTTTTAAGATCTTACTGTATTTTTCAAGTATATGGTACCAATTCATCTTAATTGAATAAACCCTGCCCTGAAGCAAAAAAAGCAATTGACCTTGTAAGCCTCTCGATTATTCTGCCATTTGCATTTTGGTTTCTTCTACAGTTTTGCCAAAGTTTCTGCAGCGTGGGTCGGGGTTAACGTGGCACTCTCGTGTCAGGCTGCTTCTCAAGGGGGTGTCATTATTTTGTTCAAAGCTGCATGAAACCAAGGAGGCCGCAGTTCAGCTGAATCCAGAAATCAAAGAGAAATGCAGGTGGTGTGCATAGGCATGAACGAAAGCAAAACAATAATAAAGAACAAGGCTAAGCTTCTGAGGATGCTTTTAACAGGTGATTCTTTTTTTAATGTACTAGTTAATTTTAGACAGTAAAAATAAAGATTTTTCAGTTTATTTTTCTAACCCTCTCTGAATAGTATCATCAAGATATAATTTGTACTTATGACAAAATAGGTTATAACAAGAATGGAATAAAGCAAAAGCTCGCTCTGTCTAGTCGAAGTCCTGCTTCACCCAGAAAATCTTTTAAAAAACCCCAAAATCACAGGAAAGAAAGTCTTAAAATTTGCATCTTGGTATTTTGCTTCCTGTACCTCCCCACATTTTGTTTGCTTCCTGAAGGTAATACATTTTATATGGATTAAAAATGAGTCAGGGTGACTCATATCATCACGTTTCATTGAAATTGGTTTTTTTGATCCAGTTCTATCGAGTAATTTTGCTGTGTAATAGATAGTTTTTGTGGTTTTGGTATTTTTAATCATAATATTCAGACTTCAGTAGTGGTTTCCTCATTCACATATAATGATTTATTTTGATGGCAGAATCCAGGGCACACTGGGTACTAATTTCAGCAACCATTGAAAAAATTAGCTCATAAAATAGAGCTAAGAGAAGTAAGTTGGAGAATGAAAGTGTAGGATGTAGTGTGGTATATAAAAAGTGCAATAGCATATCTCGTGTCACAACACAGTTTTTCTTTTCCTTTTTTTGTTTTATTACCTCTGGAAAAAAAATTACATTTGTTATTCGGGACCACAGCTCAGGAAGTAGCATTGTTCACTGCTTTTCTTTTCTTTATTCTTTTAATTTTTAATTAACATGTTTACCCCCTTGTCCAAATGAGCAGGCAGAGGAAGGATGCTTGTTTGTATCATGAAAAATTCAGATCCAAAGGAACCTTCTTGACTCCAATAAGAGGTAAAGGTTTTCTTTTTTGATGGCAAAGCAATCTTTTGAGAAAACTGTGTGATGATATCGTTCCAGTCCAGCTAGTATTAAAATTTATTTTTGTTTTGGATCCTGGAAGTGAAGTCCAACCATAGAAGGGTTGGGGGCAAGCAGATTTTATTTGACAATTGACACAGGCAAAATTATAGAGCCAGGCGAAAGAGAGAGAGAGAGGAAAAGAACGCATAAGAGGGAGAGAAAAGTAGTAAGAAAGTGGTAAGAAAGAATGAGAGAGAGAGTCAGAGTCACCACCAGGGGCCCAGCTGCCCAGCGAGTTTCTTCAAGATGGTGCTGGCCCTGGACAGGGTCCGATGCGAGACAGCGGTGGGTCAAGAAGCAACAAAAACAGCCACAGCATGGACAGCCAGATATACCCCTGAGTTCCTTTTGTTCCAAAGGGGCAGCTGTCAGTCAGCTGCCACAGAAGCCAGGTCCATCAGCACCAGAGCCATTACAGACAGGCTGCCTGGAGGGGAGCTTCCACAGAAGGGTGCAGTCCCCCACCACTCATCAGTTCTAAGCTCCTTCCAGTCCCTACTCCTTGCTCCGTTCCAGCCACCTCAGCCAGGTACTTAGAATCAGTCCAATCAAGGTGGCTTCTTCCACCCTGGCCAGGGTAATGGTGCCTGGAGGGACATCCCAGCACTGCAGGCTGGCCCTCAGAGAAGGGGAGCAGTCTCCACCCGGTAGTTCTTATCTCTTTCTGTGTGTCACCCCCTGCTCAGCTCTGGCCAGGCCAGGTCCTCCACCCTAGCCAGGGCTTTTCACTTTAAAGTTGTTCTTTTGAGACAATTTCAAATCAGTGAGATCAGACTCACACAAATATTTACCCTGACAACTTTATTCCTAAAAAGTCACAGGACTGCAAAATACCTTGGTTACTCAGGTGCCATGTATTTTCTAGCTTTAAAACATTATTTCCTGGATTTAAAAATACCCACTGATGGGTCTGGGGAGAAGTTTGCTTTGTCAAGGCATTTAATACACAGCAGTCGCCAGTTTATTTACTGATGGAGTTAATAGTTTTTCCTCCCTTATGGGAAGGAAAAGAACCCTCTAATTGAAAATTTCCATGAAAATACTTGTTTTTTATTTGAGGCAGACTACTGGTTTTGAAGCATATATCACACAATTCTTTTGAATACTTTTGAATTCTGTTCAAACATTTCAGAAAAGATGGACTATTATAAAGGAAGAGTGGGTTGTATTTAAAATGAGATGCCATCTCCCAGCTAGGGTCACTCAGTGGCTGTTCTGTACATTTAAAGAAAGGGGTTTTTAGGAAATGACAGGAAATTTTCTTTTTAGTATAATTCCCCACCCATCCCACCTCCATGCTGTTATGTTTACTATTCCAGACTGCTTTTCAGTAGGAGTTCATATGAAATTTTGGTATTCAAGTAAATGATGTAGAAGCATCTTTTTGTAAGTTATTAGTGCAATAGTAATCACAAAAAGAGGTGTTGATCTCTCTAAACATAGACAATAACTTGAATTCTCACTATGATGAAATACTAAAGTGTAATCATATGAAATACATTTTAGCAATTGGTTTTGTATATTAGTGAGATAATATTTCAGGATCCCTCTCCTTACTGGCATCTTTATAAAGTCTGTACAAGTTTGTCAATCATATCTTATTAATGAAGAATAATCTGAATTTTTCACTTAGCAATACTGTTCAGGAATACTTCTGAATGCAAATATTTAAATTACTTTATAACTTAATTGTCTGTTTTAAATGCTAAGCTTATTTAACACATTCCTCGGGCTATTGGGGTCAATAAGTTCATAAGGCTTAGAGAACCCTTGGAGAATTCTAAGGCTGCACATTCTCCATGAAAATTTATGCAGTTTAATTAATTGCTGCTTAATTAAGTGATGATTAATTCCTAATAGGAAATTACTAATGCTTTCTCAGAGAGCTGAAAAAATGCTCCAGTGCTGGATCTATCCACTGTAGGTGATGTTGGAATAAAAAGCAGTGCTTCTAAATAGGTTTTTACTACTTGGGCACAAATTTCCTTTCAGCATCAAAAAGTTGTAATTATACTTTTATATTATTAATGCAACATACATATGTGACTTAAAAGTTTTTAAATCTCCCTTTACTTGGATGCCTTTATTCTGCAGCATTACCTAAGCCATGCAAAAAAAAGTGTAGGGGGAAAATAGATTTTTTGCTAATACAATACTGTTACAGATGAAAGGGACATATGCTTTTTTCCCCATCTTTCCTTGCAGTCCTCATGAAATTTAACTTCAAGGTGGTGGAACCTCAGATGCACACAATCCAATGACATTCCAGTAGCACTCACAAGACTTGCAGTGCTGTGGTTGGTGAAATGCTGCCTTCCCTTAGGAGGATTTATCTTGGGAACAAAGCACTTTCTGTGGCATTTTGTTTTCGGGAGTTCCTTTTTCATTGTGGAAATCTTTCTGAGCTCTGCACTTTGTAGAACACTTGGCCATTCTGAAATGATTATCCCTTACATCCTCATTTATAGTGCTGCCTTCAGACCTACAGACATTTGCTAAGTCTAAGTGTTCATCCTCATGAGCACCACAAACAGTAAATTACTTTCTCAAGAAACTGACAAAAACATGCACCAAACCTGATGATGGCTGGGAATCTGTGAATGAAGGTGTTGGAGGTGGAGCAGAAGAGCATCTGTTCATATTCTATGTCTGGCAGGTGGTATTTGAACTAGCATTTCCTTAATAAGTCTTTGCTGGGCCACTGAGGAGTTTTTCTCAATCTGACAGGTGCAATATGGTAGTTGATGGTAAATATGACTATGACAGTGTACTGTGTGATACCGCATGGGTAATCTCCCATGATTTATGACTTAGCCAAGTAACTTAGCATGGAGATGATCAAATTTCAGGAATGCCACAAGCCCCCAAAAAAGTGTCAAGACCTGTTTACCTGACTGCTTACATTAAACAGCTTCTGTGCTTGACAGTCAAATGTTGTATCTGTGGGTTAGTTTAGCTTCAGATTTAAAAAAAAACAAACAAAAAAAACCCCCACCAAAACACCAACACAGGAAAAAGTTAATGTAAATATCATTGTGCTTGCTGAAAAGCGTTTCTGTAAAATTCAAGTAAAAGGAACCATTGGAAAGGTCTAAGAATATTTTTTGTTAAATGTTCTCTTAATCTTTAGTACGTGAAAATGAAGAAGCACCAGAATCAACCTTTAGATACCGATAATTCTTTTCTGTCTTGATTTCCACCTTTTACCAAGTCCTGTCCAAAATATTTTATGATTTTCTTCAGGCTCTAGCTTTGTTATCTCAAATATTTTATTGCTTATTGCTGAACCCATTTCAAACATTCATTTTATCTCTGAGATACAAATATTTGAATTGTTGGGGTTTTCTGGTTGATTGTTCTTTGTTTCGGTTGACTGCATGGTATTGAATTTTATGACAAGATTCATATTTTGCAGTTCAAAACAGACAGCTTAACAAAATATCAATGTATCAATGGCAGCAAGGCAGTGTTCCACACAGTTTGCCTCAAGTAGAACTGCTTTTCAATATTACTATTTCTATGATTTAAAAGCTATTTGATATTTCCTTTACAGCAGTGTCATAGCTTTAGTTATTACAAATCCAACACACAGACTCTACAAATCCACAATGAAGCTTAATTTCTGCACCTCAAACTCTGATTTTTACAGTGGTATTTGTGCATTAATAGAGGCAACTGCACAGAAAATCAAATTCCATATGCATGTCAGAGATCCACTTTAGTAATCTTTTATAACTGTATTGGAGCTATTTTAGGATGAGATTCAATGTGTCAACATGCCAAGGAGGAGGGGAGCATGGAAAATAGATGTTAATATCATGGAGACCTCATGTCTGAAAAGGATAATATAGTAAAAGACCGATGATTCAAAAACCATGTGCACTTTAAAATGAAATGCAAAATATGAAAAAAAAAACCTCATCTTAAAAAAGCTTTGCTGGTTTGGAATTTAAAAATAGTGAAAGCATAGTAAGAATCAGTGCTCATATTCCATACTTGTTAAATTTGCCTGCGTGAGCACTGCCTCCATCCTCTTGCTTGTGTGCAACATGATGTTTAAATTGTTTTGTTCCCACTTCATAAATTACTTTACATTACAGAAATGGGTAATATAATTGCAGTGAAAGATGTTCTGAGACTTCCATGCAATACTGAAAAAACAGTTTTATAAAGCTATGTTTATATATTAATTTAAAAGTAGTTAAAAATTAAGATTTACAGGTATGGCAGTTAAATTTAATTTATAATTTAATAAAATAATCAGAAGAAATAATTACTACTTTTGTTCAAGTAGATAATGAGGCTTGTAGAAATGGATACACAGGTTGTCACTAATCTTCCATTATTTCTCCAAGGAAAACTCTGACATGCACTGCATTACCTCTTATCTGAATTTACGGGTTTCTCTTATATACTCATGTTCCATGATTGGGAATTTCAGGGTTCTACAGTGTTGATCACAGAAGACACTTTTGCCCTAAATCATAGAATCATGGAATGGCTTGGGTTGGAAGGGACCTTAAAGATCATCCGGTTCCAAACCCCCTGCATGGGCAGGGACACCTTCCACAAGACCAGGTTGCTCAAAGCCCCATCCAACCTTCCAACCTGGCTGTGAACACTTCCAGTGTTCAGCCTAAAGCTACTGTGTGAGTCTGACCTCACTGATTTGCAACTGTCTCAAAAGAGCAATTTTAAAATGAATAGCTCTGGCTTGGGTGGAGGAGCTGTCTGGCCAGAGCTGAGAAGGGGTGACTCCTCAGGATGTGATAAGAGCTATTGGGTGGAGGCTATTCCTCTTCTCTGAGCACCAGCCTTCAATGCTGGGACATCCCTCCAGGCATGCTAATGGGGCTAGAGCAGAGCAAGGATGGCATCAGGAAGAAGCCCCTTTCCTGAGGGCCAACCTTCAATGCTGGGATGCCCCTGGAGGCACGATTTACCTGGTTAAGCGGCTGGAAGAGAGGAGGAATGGCTTCTGGATGAAGATAAGAATTGGTGAGTGGGTGGGGGACTACACCCTTCTGCTCCCTTCCAGGCAGCCTGCCTGCTAATGACCCTGGCTGACTGACAGCTGCCCCTTGGGAACAAAAGGACTCGGGGGTACATATGGCTGTCCATGCTCTGACTGTGTCGTCGTCTTTTGACCCACTGCCATTACTGCACCGGACCCTGTCCAGGATCAGCGCCATCCTGAAGAACCTCGCTGGGCAGCTGGACCCCTCGTGGTGACTCTCTCTCTCTCTCTATGTCTCTCTCTCTCTCTCATTTTTCCCACCTTCTTACCCTTTATTTCTCCTCTCTTCACTCTCTTTCTTTCTTACCATTTCTTACCACTTTTTCTCTCTCTTTCTTAGATCTTCGTTTCCTCTCTACCTCTTTTCTACATTTTTGCCTGTGTCAATTTTCAAATATAATCTGCTTGCACTTGACCATTTTCTATGGTAGGACTTTGTTTTGCGTATCCAAACAAAAATAAATTTTAATGTTACCTCGGACCGTAACAGCTACCTTCTTCCAGTTTAAAGCCATTACCCCTTGTGCTATTGCTACATGCCTTTGTGTTCCTGTATTTTAAGTAAATAATTGTAAAAGACAATAAGAATTGAAAATTAGTTCAATTAGTTCAAATAAGTAAATTTGCTAGGAAATTTACATGGAATATTGTATCTCCTCACTAATCTAATCTTGCTGCAGTGATTTACTGAAACCATACCAAGTGCACTTGAGAACATTTTGGCCAATGAAAATTCATTCCAAAGCAGGTATGACAAAAAAAAAGTGCCTGCACGATCCTCATCACCCTTGGGTGGATCCCATCTGGTTCCATAGACTTGCGGGGATCCAAGCAGTTCAATAGGTTACTGACTGTTTCCTTCTGGATTACAGGGGGGCTGTTCAGATTCTTGTTTCTTTCTACAAGCTCCAGAAGCCAGCTGTCCTCAGGATAACCTGTTTTACTGTTGAAAACTGAGGCAAAGAAGGTGTAAAATACCTCAGCCTTTTCTTCATCTTTGATAACTATATTTCCGCCCATGTCCAGTAGAGAATGGAGGTTTTCCCTGCCCCTCCTTTTGCCATTGATGTATCTGTAGAAGGACTTTTTCTTATCCTTCACAGAGGTGGCGAGATTCAGTTCAAGTTGTGCCTTTGTCTCTCTAATTTTCTTTCTACACAACCTAACTATATTCCTAAATTCTTCATGAGTAGTTAGCCCTTTTTTCCATAGTTGGTAGGCTCTCTTCTTTACCCTAATTTCGTTCAAAGTCCCCCTGTTCAGCCAGACCGGTCGTCTTCCCCGCCGGCTCGCCTTTCAGCACACTGGGACAGCCTGCTCATGTGCTTTCAGAACTTGCTTCTTGAAGTACATCCATCCCTCCTGGACCCCTTTATTTTTAAGGGCTGTTTTCCAGGGTACACTCTGAATCAGTCTTCTGAATAGGCCAAAATCTGCCCTCTGGAAGTCCAACGTAGAGGTTTTATTGATGACCCTCCTTGCATCCCTGAGTATTGAAAACTCTATTATTTCATGATCACTATGTCCCAGACGTCCACCAACCACCACATCTCCCACCAGCCCCTCTCTGTTTGTGAACAGGAGGTCAAGCGGGGCTCCATCCCTGGTAGGCTCACTTAACAGTTGGAGCAGGAAATTATCCTCTATATACTCTATGAATTTCCTAGACTGCCTCCTCTCTGCTGTGTGGAGTTCCCAGCAGACATCCGGCAGGTTAAAGTCACCGACGAGAACAAGGGCTGATGATTTTGAAACACCTGCCAGTTGCTTGTAGAATAATTCATCACCCTCATCATCCTGATTGGGTGGTCTGTAACACCAGGATATTAGCCTTGTTGGCCTTCTCCCTGATTCTGATCCACAGGCACTCAACCTTATTGTTACTGACTTCAACTTCTACAGAGTCAAGAGACTCTCTAACATATAGAGCTACCCCTCCACCTCTCCTACCCTGCCTGTCCCTTCTGAAGAGCCTGTAGCCACCCATGGCAGCACTCCAGTCATGGGAGTCATCCCACCACATTTCCGTGATAGCAACTACATCATAGCTTTCCTGCTGCACGATGGCTTCCAGCTCCTCTTGTTTGTTGCCCATGCTGTGTGCATTGGTGTACACGCACTTCAGCTGGGCTGCTGATTTGGCTCTTAACTTGGGCTGTCCACCCTTGGGCTCCTTTCTGGAGAGCCTGGTTCCAGCCCCATCCCCCTTCAAACCTAGTTTAAAGCCCTCCTTATCAGCCCCGCCAACTTATAGGCTAGAGTCCTTTTGCCCTTGCTAGATAGATGAAGCCCATCTGGTTTGAAGAGACTAGGTTTGATGAAATTTGGCCCATGCTCAAAAAACCCGAAGTTCCGCAGTGGCACCAAACCCTTAGCCACCTATTGATATGATAGGTTTTCCTACTCCTCTCCTCATTCATCTCTGCTACTGCAGGAATTGAGGTGAACACCACCTGTGCTCCTGACCCATCAACTAAACGACCCAGTGCCTTGAAGTCCTTTTTAATTGTCTTAGTACTTCTTCCATTAATGTCATCACTGCCAGCCTGGACTACCAACAGTGGATAATAATCAGAGGGCCGAATTAGCTGGGGGAGTCTCCTACTAATATCCCTCACTGGGCCCCAGGAAGCAGCAGACCTCCCTGTGGGATGGGTCCAGTTGACATAGAGGGTCCTCAGTTCCCCTCAGAAGGGAGTCACCAACTACAACCACCCTTCTTTTTTTCTTTGTAGCTGTAGTTGTAACCTGTCTGGTAGACAGGGGGGCAAACAGGAGACCTTCCAGACTGATCTTCCTCTTGTCTGTCCTCTGCCTGATTCTCTGAGTCCAGGGCCTCATATCTGTTCTCTAAGGGCACCTGGGGAGATGGTGGGGGCTGGGAGGGGATTCTTTTGCCTCTCCGATGACGGACCTGTTTCCATTCCCTCCCATCCAGCTGGTTTGTGTCAACTGCCTGATGGCAGGAGGGGCAGGGCTTCACCGTCTCATTCTGGACTTCTTTTGGGGTCAAAAGGGTGTGACTCCACCAGTCAATTTCCCTTTCACTGTCCCTAATACTTCTTAGTCTCTCTACCTCCACCCTGAGCTCTGCCACCAGGCATAGCAAGTCATTCACCTGCTCGCATCGCACACAGACCCCACTCACACCATCCTCTGGTGCTAACACGAGGCTCAGACACTCTATACAGCAAGAGGCCTGAAAAGCTACGTCCCTCTTGCTGTCCCTCTTCAGGGGTTCCATCTGTGTGGACACACCCTGCATCTTAACAGCAACAGGTTTTGCTTTTTTGGATACCATTGCTCCTTCAAGAGATCTGGGAGGTGACTGTACCCCATTCCTGTTTGCCATGCTCCAGGTCACTGGCGCTCCTAGCAGCCCTTTATATCCCTCTGGGCAGTGCTGCGTGTTGCCCTCTTATCAGCTGATTGGCCTCACTTGGGAGCACTCCTTGAGGTTCCGCTCTTTTATCCAAGGGGAATAAAGCTAGTAATCAAAGGTAGTAGAAGCATTTTCAGCATAGTAAAAATGTTTTGGGTTAATTGCTCTGCTACTTGAGTGTTTTAGTAATCATGAAGTCTTTACACTGAAAGCGTCGGGCTGAAATTTTAGTGCTATGGCAGCAATTGTGTTGCATACAGTAGGAACAGTTTGGTATCAAATGTACTGATGAGCTAGATGTTGATGGAATGAGTTGAAGAGTAATTGGTGCTCTTGTGTCCTCTTAACAAATGTTATTTGGATCATTATTTTCTCAAAGAAATTGAAAAAATTTCATTCTGGTTAGATGTCTTCCCTGCTTATGTAAAGATTCAATGTTACATTCTGTGTCTGACTAAACTTACCTGGCTGAAAATGGAAGGCTTGATGTTTCTTGAAATGTCAGTCATAGTCATTTGACAGCTTGAATTGTAAGCAGCAATGAGTAATAATAGCAATAGAAGTGTAAGGTGAATTTACTGTGACACAGGACCATTTTCTTAACAACCATACATCTTTCTGAAAGGAAGAGCTGTCTTAACAGCTACTGGGTATTAGTCATGTGCTCAACCCAAAAATATTCTATAGTGGTGCCTTGAACATTCATGGGGCAAAATGTTCTTCAGCAGCCAAATGTACCAAAATCCATCAAAATCCCTGTTATCTCTGCAACAGCACATACAGATTAGAAGCATTGCTAATAACTGTGCTTATCCTGTTGTGGGTGTTATCCCAACTTTCACAATGTTTCACACAGCAAGAAACCAAATCGATGCTTTTCACTTGGAACTAAAATATTGAAAGATTATTTATTATCACCTCTCTCAGTTAATGTAGCACTGTCATATAGTCTCATATTTAGCATATTCTCAATATGTAATATTCTATAGTAAAGGCAGATATGAATGCAGCATGCACAGAACGGCTCAGTTGTAAAAGTAGATCAGCTTTAAGATTATAGCTTTATTTCAGGAGTGGTGTAGATCATGAGCAGTTTAACTGAGCATCTTTGTGGAGGTGGCTTTGAAAGCTCTGGTGCCACATTTATATTCCTTTTATTATCTAGGCTAGGCTGGTTAAAATTAGCTTAGGGTTGTATGTAACGCAGACCTGCATCTTTGAAATATGCCACAGGTGTTAATTTTGTGGGATTTTTATACTGTTTTCAGTGTCTGGTAAGAAAAATAGAATTTATATGGTATCTTTCTGCTAACTAGGTAAGATAAAATGGAGAGTTTAAAATATTAAAATAAAATGCTTTTTCTTTCTATATAAAACAATGTCCTATTAAGAGGTATGAAGTTTATTTGCAGTAATGTTTTTTTTACTTCAAACACAAGGCTCAACTAATATTTTTCATACTGACATTTATTCTGTAAGGTATTAAAAATGGCTACAAATGATGAATTGAGAACTTGTATTTCTAGTGGTAAACTTCACTTCTTATTTCTACTATGTTTGATGGGAAAGCTCCCACTGCAATCAGGAGCGATTTTTCTCTTGTAAGCAGGAACAGATTCTAAGCCCCAGTGTAACTTTTATGCTGTGCAACTGAATTGACTCAAAAAACCCCCCTTCATCTCCTCCTGCAAAGCAAAACTTTGGCAGTGACTATTCCAACTGAGGAAGCAAAATTGTCTGCTGCAATGTATTTTCAGACTGCTCTTAAACACATTCCAGAATATCAATACTATTACAAGACTAAAATTAATGCAAAGGTTCTTTTAAAATGGTTGTGATTAGTTCTTAATTATGCAGTTGTAATTAAAGGTGTAACTCAGATTATATCTTTGATTATTTAGGTAGAATATGCACTCACAATTGATAATTGCAGAACTGTCACTATAACTATCATTAAGTGAGACTGAGAGCAGTATGTCAGATATAAATCCAGTCACAGCTGTAGTAATTCTGTATAAAAAACCCACAGTGAATTCAGAAGTTATCCCATTTAGAACCTTTAGAAGCTTTAAAGCTCTAGGCATTGAAGGGAATGAATGATTATTGATGTTCCGAGTGTAAAAAAACTATGTTTACATCAGGGACACAAGGAAAAGCACTAACTAGTTTTCCCTATGCCTTCTCAGTTTAAGCAGATCACTACTAAGGCTTGGACTTAAAATTATGCCTTAAAATAACACTTAAATTCAGGGCTACTTTCATCCCATTGAAGCAATACAGCTATGCCTTGGCTTCAGAAGTACAGACTGAGCAAGATTTACAATTCAACTATGTTTAAAACAGGCTTTTAGTAGTGTTGATAAAAAATACAAGTTTGTCTTTTTAGGACTTGATAATTTTGCACTTTGATGTGAAAAAAAAGTATGCTTTTTCCTCTGGATGTTCTTAACAGGACCTATGAGTGCAATAAATTAATTTGAGTACAAAACAGTTGTGCCCTAAGATCATGTATTTTTTTATGTTCAATTTTACAGCCTTCAAGTATCTTCTGTGACAAGTAGAAAATGTTGATAGGATGAGTAAAATGAGGGAAATCAAACTCTAGTATGCTTAAATTTGCAGGCTTCATTGATTTGGTTTTGGGTGTGGTTTGTTTTGTGTGGGTTTTTGGTTTTTTATTTGTTTGGGTTTTGGGTTTTTTCTTGGCAACAATATGAATAAGCAGTGGTGATAAGTCCATTATATTCCATCACAGACAGGGAAGTGCCTTTTTTTCTTCCCTTTTTCATAGCACAGTTTCAAGTTTTTTTCCCTCCTTTCCAAAGCCTCCTGCTTTCATCCTCCTCACATTTCTCCTGGCATCTCTCTCACTTCATTCTCTCCTTCTCTTCCCCCACAATAAGTCACCCATTGCCCTTCTGTCTCCACCTTGCCAAGAGTAATGTTGGCTGTCTTATTTTGCTTCTACTTTTTGTCAGAATCTCACAGAATCTGTCAGAATCTATTTCCAAGGGTATTTCTGCAGCGGACACCATGGAAAGAGAGTAATCTGTGTAAGGACTGAAAGAGTTTATCTGACACGAGTGGTGAACTACTGAAAGAATAGTCTGAAATTATTTGCAAAGAGAATGCTGAGGAAAAACCGAGATTTTCAGAAGTTTGAATATGTCATTACTTTATATTTTAGCTAAGCTTGGAAGAAAAAGCTCAAAATCAAGGAAGCCATCTGTATGGAATCTAAGCAGCCTCTATTAATGACTTAAAATGAATGTTTCAAATTTTGGTCCTGAAACAAAGATGCCAGGCACTTTTGGTTACACAGCAGTAGAATGTTTCAAGCAGTAACTGTTTCCAAGCAGCAGCTTCTTGTTCATATAGATTTATGCCTGAACTACAATACTGCATGAGGTCCTTGAAAGGAAAAATATTTGACTATAAGCACTGCTGTGAGGCTGCTGAAATGTAAAACCCACTAAAGTACAGCAATAATAATGAAAATAGAGACATGTATCTTGTGAAGATCAAGATATAGACGTTCTCGTTTCTTTACAGAGAAGTTGCAGATTCTAGAAAAAAAGACTACACAATAATAAGAAAAAGATAATGCAAATTAAAAAAAGGAATTTTAACATTTACATTTATTACAAAAGTAGCTATGCTGTACAAAACAGATGAAAAGACAGAGAATTCAGGTAAATGCTAATGAATTTTATAGGGCTTCTGTGATCTAGAAGTGTACTGGGGCACATTAACTAGGTTAAGACTCTTAGTGTGAACTATGATATCTGTTCAGCTTCAGGTTTTTCACAAAACCTAAAAAGGATAACTTTTTTTTTTTTTTTTTTCCTTTTTTTTTTTTTTTTTTTTTTTTTTTTTAACCATAAAGCTAAGTACAAGAATAAAAAAAAAATGAAAGTCTGATGACTATGTTTAAAAATCAAAATCTGTACTAAAAATGTGGGGAAAATAGTTGAGAAAGTAATTACATTATTTTGAGAGGTGAAAAAAGGAAGGAAGATTAAAAAAAAGCCTGCAATCTTGAAAAATTAAAGAAATGGCAAACTGAGTCAAAGGTACCTTGTTCCTTCCTCTGAAAACCTCTCCAGCTTTCCAGATTAACTCTGATCTCAGATACTGAAGGAGCGGAGTCTTTTTCATATTATTTTTTGTTCTCCTCCCCCATTATCTGATGCTATATATATATATATATACCTGTGACTTCTAGACATGATATTTCTGCTTGCTAAATATATGTTTCATATGGAAGTATGCTTCATCCAAAACCTGCTAAGCAATCTTTTGGTCTAATTCTGGACAGGAGACCAACTGCCATTGGTCATTTAATGTCTTTTTGTTTTTCTACACAAAAATAAGAACATATAAAAACATTATGTGTTTTTGTTGTCTGACAAATTTAGTAATGCCTAGGGTATCTTTGAAAACATCTTTTAAGACTGGAATAAATTAATAATGAATAATTTATTTTTGGGGTAGTCGTAAGCACAAGCTGGTGGATTTGTTACAGAAAGGCAGCAAGACAAAAAGAAAAAAGAAAGAAAAAGCAGGTTTACTCCCTGCTTTAGAGGATGCATGCTGTGACTGTTACCCAGCTTTCCACATGGACTAGTCCAAACAAAGTCTTCCTATTAAATTACATCCAGTTGTTTTAGAAGACCTCTTGCAGGGTCTTGTTCGTGAGTATTCTTTCAATAAAGAAAAGGGCTTCGGGCAGAAGCAGGAAGCAAAGTTATCACTTGCCTTTTCTACCCACATTTCCCACCGATGTTTTTTTGGGAAACTCTTGGCTAAATAATTTCTTTCATAAGTCCTAGTTTCTACTCGAGGAAGAGGATTGTGATTAATTTAGTTACCGAAAGCTAGTAAAGTTGTTATGCACAAAAATTGCTTTCCTGCTTGGCTATGTTATCTTTTTAAAACAGAATCTATCAGGTCTCCACCTGGAAAAGTAATTTTGAACTCAGATTATTAATAATTATGGCAATACTTAACTTATTAAAGTTTACTTCCAATTTTACGCTTTTGAATTTGAGAAACATTAAAAAATAACGAAAGATTAATCTTCATTGTAATGAATTTTTTCTACTTACTTTGAAATAGACATGTTATAAAGAAAGCTTTCCTGTGCCAGTCTGATCTGAAATCAAGATTTAGTCTAAAGGTTACCTGTTCTGTGAAGTGGTCTTTGGTTTTTTTCCCTGAATGTGATATGTTTTTTAAGGCAGCTTTAGCCAAATCAATCCCTCTGATTTTTATTCTTTCACGGTGAAACTGCATACTTAATATATTATTTGGAAACTTGACTTCATTGCTCACACTGGATTTTGAGTCCGTTATTTTATCCTGTCCATTAACAACTACCAAAAGGATCCTGACAAAAGTTTTGTAATTCAAACATATCACAACAGAAACTACACAGATATTACATGAATGTATTTTGGATAGAGTCTTACTCACACTTAGAGGCACTGGGTAATGTACTTAAGTTAGACAATGTGATTCCTTTGATTTTGAGGGAAGCACATCTGTGCTATCTATAAGAGTACTTCAGCTATCTATGGAAAGTTCATGGTCACACAAGCCCAAGATCTGACTGGCCTCTTATTTTTACTACTTTCAAAGGCTGAAACAGAAAAATAAACACTGAAATCAACATGTTTTTTAATAATTTCTCGTTGTTTTAGATACTGGGTCAGAGTCACAGGGACAGTGTTCACCATTATTCTGTTTCTTATTGTTTGTCTATCTGTTTTACTCACTCCTTATGGTATTCTATAAAAACATGGTATATTTTAGTAGTCATTTAGCTACATCACTAGCAGTTGACACCAAGTTTTTAATTTTTTTTTTTTTCAAAAGGAAACTACCTTGAAGTGTCTTTTTTCCTAGAGATTTTTTATTTGTTCGTTTCTTTTGGCAGATGATGTGATTTATGTATCTGTGGTCTGTACTGTGTAGCAGGTTGCAATTCAAGGGAATGAGCTTTGCACTTGGAATATGGTTTGTACCGTCTCACTTGTATTAAGAACATTCATTCTGTTGTCTTTGCCTTAATCTTTTCTGCTTGGAAGAACTGCTTTGTCTGAGGAATCGAGTCGTAGGCTCATGGGATTTTTAGCTTATTTATTTTTCTCATTGTGCTTAGTATTATTGGAAAGTTAACACTCATACCTTCTGATTTATATGTAATCAGCTTTCTGAAATAAAGAACAAATAATTTTCATGATTTCTCACTTGAGAAATCATTAAGTTGAACTAACAGTTGTGTGGAATTTATGGGAATAAATTTAACCATGTTGGAATTTACATTGTAAATTTACTTGATGTAAACATGTAAAGCACATGTTCACCTTCCACAGAAGAGATGGGGCAGAGTGCTGCTATCCAGGTTATTGCACAGGTATTTGTTTTCTGCTCCTTATGGAGTTGTCAGGTAATAGGTAGCCAAGACCTAAGAGGAGGCTGCAGCTACCTGGGTGTAGCAGGTTGTGGACTCACCTTTGCTTATTTGACCTCTCCTGGTTTAGGCTCCTCTTTAGATGTTACTATCTAAATGACCAGGCTGATAAAAGCAAGGAGAAATGTGGTCTGGTGCTCCATGTTCCACCTCTAATGTTCTGATTTTATGATGTGACACAGTATTCCAGGAAAGATTCTTCCGGAAAATAGAAGTTGTGGACTTTGCGTGAAAAGTGCCTGCACACTTTGGAAAGGTTTGTGCACAGAAAAAAAAATCCTGCAGATACAGGTGGTCATGAGCAAGTTACTGACATTTACTGATGTCCTGATAGATGTGTTTTTCTATCACTCTGTATTTGTGACTATATGTGACAACTGAGATAGCAGTAAAATTGTGTTCTGCAGCATGTCTTGCTATGTTTTTTGCCTAAGTCCTTGTTGTATAATAGACAACTTATATGTGTAAATTTTATAATTAAGAGAACATGGGAAAACATATTTTTTCACAGCAGATTTATAAATTGATGTGCTTTACAAAAGCTGTCAGGTTCTTTCCACCCAGCAATTTCTCATTTTTCTGTTCTGGACAACCTAGTCTTTTGGGAATTATTTTCTCCCACTGGCTCTATCAGTAAAAGCAATCTAGTTCAAGGAGGTATCAAGTGCTATTTACTGAACCCTGCTATGCATTTAGTGGGGTTAAGTAGCCATCTACCATTTACAGAGTTCAAGATGTAAATTAAAGTACATTTTCTACAATTGTGACAATGAGCATCAGTAGAGATAAATTTGGTGAAACAGAAATCTTTCTCAGATGCATTGTGCTGAAATGCCTAAAGGATATAACTGCAGGTTAACATTTCTGCAGGTGAGTATTTAGAGATGTACAGAGAATAAAATGTTTGCTACATTATTCAGTTTGGACAACAAAAACAAGGACTGTAGGACTGGATGAGAGAACTGGATTCTTTTTCTGTTACACACCAGTGAATTTTCTGTTACATGAACCAGTTACCTGTATTTATGAGAGCCCTGATTCTGAGTCATAGCACAGCTCAATTTCTTTACAGATAAGCAGCTTAGTGACAGTTCAAAGTAACAAAAACACCCTGGAAGCAGATGAATGTACAACAGTTCCTCCTTTCCCCAAGCACATGAGAAATTGCATGCTGCTTTGAAGAATTATGTATGCTTTGATACATGGGAAATAGCATGAAGAAGACTGGATCCCACCAGATGAAATAGTATAGGGAAATTTTAAGCATGGAAGATGAGCCATACAAAAATGCTGTAGAAAACTTATTTTATCTGATAACTGAAAAGTAAGTTTCTGAACTTGGAGCTGAACTTCTTTAATATATGCTGGTGACAAAAGGCTGGCTTCTCTGTAAAGACGTACTGAATTAAAATGCTATGGATACTGTTATCCTGAAAATATCTTGGTAGCAGAGGTCAAAGCTAGTGCTAAATTCAACAGTTTATGAAATCAACTTGGCAATGCTTTCGAGACCTGTGCCAGAAAAAGAATGTCAAGTATCACTGACATATTGCTGTTTTATAATTTTTATGCTATCTTCTGCCTTCCCTGACCATACTCCAGGGAATTTACTTTATTTTAATTTTTTTTCTAAAGGTATATCTGAAGCTGCTTTGCACATTTTTTTTATGAAGAGAAGCATTCTGTGGAATTAAGTTTTCTAGTAAGCTCTATTTTGTAGGCATAGTTTCACATACTAATCATTGCTCTTGCAACAACCTGTGACCTGTTGAGGAGGCTGCCATAGCACAGTCTCATGAAAAGAAACAATTGTAGCTTTGCCATTTCTTGTGAAAAAGAAAACATGCTAGGAATTCAGTAGTGGAAATCTTTTGTATTACATTTCATATTAAAAGAACTCTACCTGTAGAACTGTGAATTATCATGTTACTTTATTAATTCCTTTGTCATGAACAAAAATCTTTATAGAAATCCAAATTGTTTTCCTGGAAATTTGTTATGCTTCTAAAAGGGAAGAAAAAAAAATAATTTAAAAGCAAAAAAAGTTAAGACTGCTTACAGATGTGCCTAGTTGCATTAAGACTCAACTTTCATCCTTTGCTTCCAGGGTTATTTGTGCTGGGACACTGTATTGAGTTTAGTTTTCCCAGGCAGAGCAATTACTTTTTAAGCTTAGTGTTTATGCTTGCTTTTAAGAAATTAAAATCAGGCTGCAGTAGAAGGGGTGAAAGTCACCTGGCCTTTTTCCCCCGCCTTTAATTAATTAGAATTGAACCCTGAGGGTCAAACTTCTTATTGAAATGTAAATGCAAAGTTACACTACCTTGGAAGAGCAAATGCATTGTGCCAAGAAATCCATTAGCTGAATTTCTCATTTTTTCCTTAAACCCTTGGCATTCAAGGGATGTTTGATTACATTTCCTTTAGTGGTTTTAGGGGATATGGAAGATGAGATAAAGATATATACAAAGACACAATCCCCTGAGAGTCTAGATAATCAATTATCCTATTTCTAATTTTGTTCTATGCCATTCTTTCAAGACAATCTGATACATGAGGCATTCCAAGGTTCCATACCTCAGAATGTATAGGAGCTTTAATGTAGAATAAATCTGAGTACACAGCCCTGACAGAAAGAGATACAATTTGCACAGCTCTCTGAATGTGGTGAATTTTAAAGACTGTCTTTTTCCTCTGGTGCTTCTGAAGGATTATCCTCACAAATGGCAAAATGTAGGAAGATCATATTTCTAGTACCCGGGATATTGGAGCATCCCTAATAATCCATTTTAAAATTTTTGCTCTAGATCTGTGTAGTTTTAACTGACTCCTTCACAATTTGTGATACTTCACCTACAGTGATTTCAAAACCATTTCTATTTTATATAATAAATGTCTTTCTTTTCTAAGTTAAATTAGGTTGCATTTATTATCCTGTCAACTATGTGGTTGAATTACAGGTTTTTAGAATAGCTAAAAATGCTGGGTGTTGTTTTCCCTGCCTATTCAACAAATAATGTGCATATGTAAATTTGGGCTCTTATATAGCTACATATTAAAAAACTTGAGCTACACTGGTTCAGTCTTCGTCTCTGACACAGAGTGCTATCATTTTTTTCATACTGCCATTTCTCATTCTTTTTTCCTAACTTTTTTTGTGATCCATCTTAAATCTTCTCTTTCTGTGTTTAGTAATACTTTCTTCAGAACCTTTTTTCCAAGGACCCTGTCAAAAGAAATGTGGAGGTTCAAATTATTTATATTTGCTTTATTTTTTCTTTCACACAGCTAGTGTTAGCCTTCTGCAAAAATAAAAATACATGCTTTTATAGACCTCATGCTCAGTGACATTATTTTAACTATACCATCTGATTTTTTCATATTTTGCTACGCTATTCTCATCCAGTTTCTTAGGGATGGAAATATCTTTTTTTTTTTAAATCTTTATCACTCTTTAAATTCCAATTTGAATATTTTCCTAAAACACAGAAAAAATGCACTGCACATTTATCTGGAAATAGGGATGTCACGTTACAGTGATTCTGCTTAATTCATTTGCTGATTTACTGCTATTAAATTTCAACTCTGGAATCATACATTTGCTCCAACAGAATCTTTTACACTTACGTAAGTTTTAGGGTTTTTTTTTAAATTTTCACATCTACCACGTTTTGATCTTTTCTCTCTTGATCTTTTATATGTATTATTTCAAAAGCTAATTTCATGATATCAAACCTATTTATGGATATAGCTCTCTGGTGCTTAACTTGCCGAGGTTACCCTACAACATATGGAAATGAGATTTATTGCTGCTGAAAGGTTTGCATTGCTCTGATAAGAGAAGCATTTGCTATATCTGCAGAGCTATATCTGTAGGACACACTTCCTTTATTTCAGCAACATTTTTAGTCCTGGAGAGGAGGTGCTATCTTTTCTTGGAGATTAGTAGCTTCATGTGTTGACCCAGACTATTTTTGCTCTACATTCTGCTCATCAGAAAAAGATTGTGTAAAAGATTTAAGCAGGAGCAAATGTATCTTTACTTCTTTTTTTGACATTTTATACCTTTAAATGTTTTTCTTGAAAGCTGTCAACCGAGAGTTTCCTTACTTAGTGTCTGGTTTGATGTCAATTGGAGCCAGCAATATAGTCCATTGAGATATCTTTGACAATTTCATGTCTCCTAATAATTCACTTTATGAAAACTCTAAGAATTAATATATTGTGGGAAAAAATCCACGGAGACTTAAAGGACGACAGGCAGTCACCAATATGGTTAAAGTGAAGTCGTTTATTAACAGTGGACACTTGCTTTATATAGAGCCTTTGTTTATATAACGATATCTTGCAGGTGGCTATATCTTGGACACAAATTCTGTTCTCACAGAACTTCTGCTGGCTTCCTCATTATCCTGTTACTTCTTCTTTTCTACTTCCAGTTCCCTTATCTTTTTCCCATAGCTCATCTTTCAGTAACCTTGCGACTGGGTCTCAAGGCCCTTAGTTTACTCTAGCTAAAGCTAAATAGTCAGGATTGCTCACATGTCTGTTTTCTTCCAGACAGTTTCCCAACAATATATTTTTTTTTCAGGACTTGCAATCTGTACTCTCAAAGGTGTAAAATGGAAATAGCTGGTATAGGGATTTAATCCAAGTCATGATAGCTGAAAACTGGTGCGTGCTCTCTGTTTACTAAGATACCAAACCATGTCAGTTATATACAGGAAATATTCAGAAAAATCCTTCAAAAGGATCCTGAATGCATTATAACTTTTACATGACCGAAAGCTCGATTCTGATGTTTGCATCAACAGCGACGAGATTGTGTGCACGTACTGCTTTAGAGAAACAGAAACTGAGGACTCCTTGAGAGACTCTTCTTACCAGGAACAAGCCTTTGTTTGCAGCACAGCAGCTCTTGAGCTACAAGACCTCTAATTTAAGACAGCTATGATGAGCAGTGTTAATCTTACATAATCTCAGCAGGTTTTTGCCTTATACTGTACTATATTTCAGAATCAGTGCCTGAGTGATGCATTGTGTCTTTAAAAAACAAACAGCCAACAAAGAAGCCCAGTCTACTTTCTAAAATAATTTCCTACTCACCTAGGTAAGATGAAGTGTGTTTGGACTTCTAAGATAATTTGTGAACATAGTCCCTTTTTCTTTCTGTTTAGGTTTCAAAGTTAATTTTGTTCTAATGTACTTATAGCTGTCCTATTTTTAAGGCCACATGATCTTGTTTTTTCCTTTGTGCAGCCTCGTAATTTTAATTTGAAAATTGTTTATTTTTTTTTAGTTCACAATTCTTCTACTATCTCTATGCACTTATGAGTAATCTGCACCTATTTTGAGGCAACTGCTTCATATTGAGAATACAGACTGTGAACAGAAGTGCAAAAGTTGAAGCTTAAAGCTGGAACATTTTGGGCAGTAGCAGCTACACACAGATAAGCAGGCACAGCCTTTGAAAACACGAAAAATAAAGAGGCTGTGCAGGGACAAGTAAGTATTTAAAAGCTTGCTGGTTCCTCTCTTATATAACCAGTACTAAAAGCCCTTGACCTTGCTTGTAACCAAATCCTCCTGCAGAGCCTCATGCCTGTCCTGCAAGGGCACTGCAGGTGGTGCACTTCTCAGGGGCACATGCTTGCTCCCTTTTTTGTTGAGCACTGGCCTGTTCCCATTGACCCTCTGTCCTGGTTTGGGCCAGGATAAAGGTGATTTTTCTGTCTTGTACTTGCTTTTTTGCTAAGTCTCTTGTAGGTAGTTGCACTTGCTGAAATTAACAGCAAGTTTCTCAAGCAGAGTATTCCATCCCATATCCGTCATCCTCAGTATAATTTGAGGGCCAATCCACACCCTTACCAGCTGATTGGCCTCACCTGAGATCACCAGCAGAAGTGCTGGGCACCACCCCCTTATCAGCTGATTGGTCTTACCTGTAATGCTATAAAAGGCCACCAGCAGAAGCTTCTGTTGGCCTGCCCTTCCCTTCTTCCCTTCTTCCCTTCTTCCCTTCTTCCCTTCTTCCCTTCTTCCCTTCTTCCCTTCTTCCCTTCTTCCCTTCTTCCCTTCTTCCCTTCTTCCCTTCTTCCCTTCTTCCCTTCTTCCCTTCTTCCCTTCTTCCCTTCTTCCCTTCTTTCCCCCCCCCGGCATCCTGGAAGGATCCTGTCCGTTTGCCTGCCTGTGTTCCTGCCTCCAGTTCCCAACTACTGCCAACTCCAGGAGTCCAGCCAGGACTTTCCCAGGGCTGCCCTGCAGCCTCGGTTGACGTGAGAGCTACTGGGGGAAAGGGGGGAGGAATGTGGTATCCATTTTCCTGTATATATATATATATATATTTAGCAATTTTCGCTATTTATCATTACTGTTTCATTAAACTTGTGTAGTTTAGTTTCCAACCCATAAGTCTCTCTCCCTTATTCTCTCTCCTTTCTTATGGGGGAGGAGAGAGAGATTAATAGAGTGTCTGCCATCGGTTTAATTGCCGGGCCAGTGTTAAACCGTGACACCCTCCTACTACGGGCTGCTGTGGAAGGGCTGTGGGGCTTGCATATGGGAGGATATGGAATCCTCTGCTCCTCTGAG
The DNA here is from genome assembly GCF_036169615.1 of Heliangelus exortis. Taxonomy (NCBI): domain Eukaryota; kingdom Metazoa; phylum Chordata; class Aves; order Apodiformes; family Trochilidae; genus Heliangelus; species Heliangelus exortis. Next base: position 14,416,777 of record NC_092425.1, on the reverse strand, counting down.
TGTTGTTTTCTGCTCTGATTTTGGAGAGATCATTTGAAGAAGGTAATCAATTTCCCTCTCACTCTCCCTGATGTTTCTTAGCCTACTCGCCTCTCGCTGAGCTCCATCACCTTGTCTTGGAGCTGTGCCACCATGATGCCACAGTTAATTAACCATATTAAAGAGCAGGTCCTGAATAATAATATAAAAGGCTTTTTTTAAAGACTTTTCAGTCACACCTGTAAATAACCAATTGAAATAAAGGATCATAATTTAAGGATTTTTACTGATTTACAAGTCATTGCACCCTTAGCTGTCAAGTTTAAAGTAAAAATAACATATTAAGAGAAATATTTGCTAATGGCTGTGAAGTAGAAGGATCTTTTATTTCTACATTTAACAATATTTTAAGTGATTTTAGAGATCACTTTTCCAGTTACAAATTTATGAGTAAATCATATGGAAAACTGATCCATGGTGCTTAAACCAGAAGAGCTTATTGGAATCCAGTTTAGTAGAACACATTAGTTAACAGTGCAGATCACACAGTGTACAAATTACAGGAACCCCTCCTCCACACCCCACATGTTTTAGTTTTACATGTCCATTATTACAGCTGTTTCCATTGTAATTTTAGCTTTTGCATGCTTTGTCCTGACCTTAATTGTTTCTTTGTTTGCTGAAGCCCTACAGTGTCTACTGCTTGAATGATTTAGGAGGTAATTTATTAAATATTAGTTTACTGTAGTAGAAAATTAGCTTTAGAATTTCCTCAGAGAGGTTTGAAATTTCCTTTGAAAGCAGTAGCACTTTCTGTAGGCAAGATTTTGTCATCTGACAAACATATGTCTGTGACATGGACACAAATGTATATATATGCATATTCTCTGTAAACTGGTCACAATATTTTGTCTGCATAATCCCATCCCATACAATCACATGTGGTTTCTGGATCCTAATATAAATTACAAAGTAACCTCATTATGGGATGCTATTCTGAGACATGAGTGGTATCTAAATGGTGGTTCAATTTATATTCCCATCACTTAACCTCTTAGAAAGAAAAAGCTCCCAAATGCTAAAAAAATTTTGTAACTTGCAGCTAAATGGCCACTTTAAAAGCTTTTTTGCTTCTATTAAGAGTGCACAAAGCTTGCATTTCATTGTGTAACTGAAGGTCAGTGTGACTGAATAGTGGCTGCACTCCAGAAGTTCTTGTGCTCTCCAGTGCCACCATCAAAACAAAGGCATCATTCTATGTCCTGGCTTTTTAATGTACATTTGCACTAATGGGAGCCTCATACTTCAAGCTGGAACCAGAGCAAAGAGTAGTGATAATCATGTGCTGGGGAGGGGTCCTGTGTTTTAATAAGCAGTTTTCAAAATAATTCTTCCAATTGTTTGTAAAATTGAATACCCAGTTTGCACATCAGGAAGCAGGAGGTGCAGAGTGAGCTGGGAGTGAGAGGGTGAGAGCAAGAAGGGTCTGGTTTTAACCCTTGGTGTTTTTCCTCCTGTGCTTCACAGTAGTAATGAATGAGGGAGTTTTTAACTGCAGGTGCTTATGCAGATTATATGACAGAGATATATTTAAAAATCTGTAATCTTCAAATACTGTTTTAGCCTTTTCCCTTTCTTGGTAGCAATTTGTGCTGCTAACTCAAACAAGTTCCAGCAAACCTTAACACTGCAGAAATCACACACACCTGAAAATAGACAATATTCCTGTCTTGGCATGTCACTTTTTACTTAAAAAGCTACCTCATCAACCATGAAGCATGGTTGTATGAGTGGGGTCTTCTGGAAAAAAAAAATTTCTACTATTCTTTGGGAAAATTAAAGAACTTCATGTCTGCAATGTGAAAAATCCTGCTACTTATCTATAATTTTATTATCTCATTATATTATGATGTTTATATTTTTCTTACAACAATTTGAAACATATTTTCTTGAAGCAATAATGCTATTCTGACCCTATTCTTAATTTCAGTGCCTCAAAATGGTTTCATGGACAAAGTCCAGTGGTTGAAAAGTCCTTTACGTAGCTGTGAATGGAAGTGAATCAATTAATATGAGATTAAACATCCATATGACTTTGGACTAAAGGAAGATGAGATGACTAAATATCCCATTGTTAAGATGAAACTATTTCCTTTCAATATTTTTTTGCTCCCCAATCACATTTTTTTCCCCAGTATTTTGTTATTGGGTTTTTTGGGGGTTTTTTTTTGGGTTTTTTTGGGGGGGTTTTTTGGTTTTTTTTCAATCGGAGAGAAAGAGACTGGTTTTTTGCAAATTTGGTGGAGTGGGAGATTGGAAATACAACTTCTGTTATTTAACAAAACAGGTTATTTTTAACTAATGTTCCATTTTTATTTTTAACAAAATACTGTAGACATTTTTCTTGTGATAATTCTGATGTAAATACTGATTTATTGTAGTTTGTACTTAGTTATCAAAATATTGTACTGATTTTGAATGAGAATTAGTTTATAAGCAACCAAGAGATGGCCTTCTTGGGATGGACATACTCCAATTACATAATGGAATTGCAGTGAACATCTAGAAAACTTCCTAAAAAATCATTGCTTTATTATCTGGGATATTTCTAGAGACTTAGTTAGAAACTGGCTTCTATCTATCATATGTCATATATGTAGACATCCACGTACACATCACATATTCATATCTCTACCCCTGTTTAAGAAGTGGCCTGCAGTAATTAAAGATGGTTTTTACAGTGTTGTCTGTCACCATTCTTAAGGCCACTCAGGCATAGTCATGAAGTTCTTGATCTGCTACAGCTCTTTCTTTCATGTTCAAAACCAACCAACCAAACAACAAAAAACCCAACCCCCCAAAACAAAACAAAAACCCATCCATGCCCAAGCCGTGAAAATATAATGTTCCTTTAAAAATTCATCAGACTAAATAGGCCATACATAAATCATTTTACTTTTGAAAAGAGTCTCAGAGGAATGCTGAAGGACATCCCTGAAGGGGAAAAAAAATCTTTTTTGTTTCAAACTGGAAAACAGTACTTAAAAAGTGCAGTGGATCTATCTAGTCCTGAGTCAGCTGTTGTTAGCAGCCATATACCCCACCAATAAATCAGGTTAAAGAATTCTCTCCAGCTAAGCATAGCAAATTCAGCTGTAAAACTGGATTTTCCAGTGAATATTTTCTCTTATTGGTTATATGGTTCTCATATGGGATCTCAGTATTAGCATTCCCCAGAGTGCAGCATCTTCACCAATGTTACACTGGTGCAATACAGGCATAAGAGAGAGAATGCTGCACAGTAAAGTCATAATTCTGCTTCTACAGCAGCAGAATGTTTTTAGATGCCAAATTGTTCAAATAACCATCCAAACTATACTACTAGGTATGTTTCTCCATATTAACAATATATGCCTTCTGATAATATTCTTATGCTGTGTAAGCTTTCAGGGTTCTCTATATGGCACTTATTCTGTCTGTCCTCTCTGTCTTTTTCTCCCCAGTGTCTCTCTGGAGCTATAATATCTCCCTACATTCCTGCCTATTACTTGACTACTAAAAATACCATAGATTGTGGAAGAATACTAAGTCTATTGACTAGCCTAGTAGGTTATTTCTGAGTAATCAAAGAAACATTTGTTGCCATCCTTTGTTAAGAGACAGTAGCAGGAAGTCTAGTTCTAGGTACAGTTTGTTGCTGGAAACCCCAGGCAGATGTTGGGGAAAAGAAGAAAGAGCAAAGACTTGGTAATAACTGAGAAAAGCTTCGTAAGTGTGAACACCTCAAGCTCACCTCAGGGTCCTTTTTAATTTCAAAATACAGTATCAGTCTGCTCTGATATTGAGTGTCCTATTAAAATCCCAATAGTTTGTTGTTTTTTAAAGGTAAGTCTCTCTAGAACCAGGGCTAATAAAAAAAGGTGGAGAGTGAATGATTGTTTTTCACACTGACAGTTTTTGCCCAGCTTGATTTTAGGGTAATTCTGCAAGTTTTCTCCAGGGTGAGAGAGAGATGCTATCAGGGTCATTTTCTGCCCTCTGCTGTCCCTCCTTACTGTCCCACATGGCTCACTTTTAGGGATTTCGAAATAAAACTGAGTTCCTAGCATCTACACAGCAGCAGCTGTCTCTTAGGGCAAAGTAGCAGCATAGAAGGTGTGAAGTCCTCTAGTTCCTTGGTACTGCTTTTTCTCAAATTCAATCATTGCACCTTGGGTCAGATGCTCTTTTACAAACTTCTGATAGCAGTTGAATGGCAGTAGATAGTGGCCTGTTCTGTAGATATTATTTGTTCAGCTGCACGGTTTTCTTAGAAAAAATAAGAAGTAAAAGTTATTTGAATGACCACTTCCATCAATCTAGAAGAATTAGTCTAAGAGTTTTTTTGTAAACACAGTTACTTCTGATAGCTGTTGTAAGCATGCGTGTTATGTCCTAGGAAATTATAAGTGTTTTGATTCTGTATCTTAACTGTAAAAAATATTTAAGGATAAGAAGTATTTGGCTTGGTATAAGTGACTAGTATGTAGTATTCTATATTAAAAAAAAAAAATAAAGAAAAAAATAGCCTTTTTTTTTTTTTTTTTTTTTCAGAATGTAATGAAAGAGTGTGGAAAACATTTACATAAAGCTTTTCAAGTCACTGGGATTCCCAAAGAGCCTTACTTTGCAACCAGAAATACATTGAAATAAATGTACTTTTGGGGTGAAGTGTCATCTGCCAACAGAATATTGAGCAGAGAAGCTGAACACAATATAACATAACAGGAAATGAAGATTATCCATCCAACTAGAGCTGCACAGCAAGGCAATTACCCAAGTAGATTTTGACTGAGGCGTGTGGGCACAGTAAGTCCACAGTTTTGAAAGAGTAATGACCAGTGATAAACTAAATTAAATTTGGTGGCCCCCTATAACTAAACTCAAGTAAAATTTTAATTAAGGTATAGATCTGAACTCAGTGTTTCCTCGGAGTTCTCGTAGCCATCATATCTAAGGTCAAAACACCTTAGCATGTGAAAAATAATTTGACTAATTGCTGCAACAAGATGTAAATATTTTGCCAATTATATATTCCTGGAAAGGATGAAAAGATAGTGATTAAAGAGAAAAAGAAGCTCTTGATTTTCTCTCAAAGCATTAAGAGGAGACAATGCCTCTTGAAAGTATTTCAAGGCTGAGTGTTAATGTGCTAAGGAACCATCTATTTTTAATTAGGTTATAGCACATGGGATGCTGTGAATCAGACATCACTGATTCCAAAGTGCTAGTAATTAGAGTTCATATTTACTGAGCACGTAGTAAGGAAGAGACAGCTTAGTTTGCAGTTAGGGTCTGTTTTTTGTTTGCTCAACTAATGGTTCTATGCAAATTTGATGTTCTCCATTCACTAATCAATTTTAAAAATCTGTACTTCAAAACCAGTAACTAGGTTCCAGGATTAAATTTTCACACTCCCAACCTGCTTCTACTTTTTCTGAGAACATACCATACTTAATTGCTAAGCAGAATAATTTTTAGAATTTGTTTACCACATTAACCACTATTATTGTTTAAAAATTACTGAAGAAAATATTGATGCAATATTTGTTTAATATACAAATCAAGCATGCGGTTTATTGCATACGCATATACTGTAACAGATCTATGAACCATCATGCTATTGTACCTATTGACTGTTACCTAAATAAATTCTATTTGATTTATTTTGCAATTTGTATAGGGAATCAACATAGTTCCTTATTTTAAGATATCATCTAGGAACAAATAAATAATGAGAAAGGCTTGTTTCAGGGATGATATATAGGAATTGATAAGCATGCTAGTGAGAAAAAGAATTGCAGAACAGGTCAGGAAAAATAAGAAGAAACTGGTTGTGTGTATAGGTAGATCAGACATGTGCTACATCACTGGGTTTATCAGAACCACCCATGTAGAAAGTAAGGCCAATGAACTTACATAATTAGCCCTGAAGATGACATGGACATAGAAGCAGCAGATGTGTGTTGGCATGGTAAAGAATTCTTCTGCCTTTCATTCTGATCTAAATCAGAGCAGCTGAGGTTAGCAAATTTGAAATACTTTCAAATGTAATATGAGAAGAGAATTTGCCTTTAATATATTGTCTCCTCTTCAATATTGAAATGCTTGCCATGATGAAATCAGCATTTTAGGCTGTTTATGAAATCAACATTTTAGGCATTTTTATCTGTACAGCTTTCTGTTCCTTCTGACTTACATAGAAAAGTATGAGGCCTGATGGAGATGAGTTAAATTAATTCTTCCAGGTTAACCTCAATGTGAGCTAAGAATTAACCTAGTCTCTCTTTACTGTCTTATCAGGGAGAACTTTACAAGCTTATCAGGGAGAACCTTTTATAAGCTTGTTAAATTCACCATCACTGCCAAGACACAAGAGATGCAGTCTTGTTTAATGGCTACTTCAAATTTCAAAATGACTCAAAAATTACTTATGTTTTCTGAAAAGTCTCTGGATGTAAAAAATTAACTCCATGCTTAATGCCAGCTGATGTAAAGGTTTGCCTTAATGAAAGGAAGTTAAAATATATTATATGCCTCTGCCCAGAGTTTTCACCATTATTTAAAAGAAATGCACCATTGGAGTAAGACTTTTGTTGTTTTTCCTTTCTCTTGTAGTAGGAAAAAATAAATTTGAACTGTTCTAACAATCCCACTTTGGTGAAACAGTGCAGTTACTGTCCTGTCCCATCTATCTTGCAAACCGAAAGTGCTAAAGTGTTCCACTTCCTAATGGTTTCTGTACTGAAAATATGTACTAAACAAATCTGGTACAGGCAAACACCAAAATCATGCTAAAAGCTCATGAAAAGTTCAAACAAGACAGAAAAAAGTAAAAAATATTCACTGCAAAAGGTAGAGAGGCTCATCAACACTATCTTGGTTGTATAGAGCAGAGGAAGATGACTCTCAAACCAGAGCATCATATTCCTGCTGCTGCTCCTGATGCTTCCAGCTCTGAGGCTCCCAAGAGCTGCTAAAGAACATCAAATTCCTTTGTGCTTGGTGTCCCTTCATGCTGTGTGGCAGCAACACACATTGGATCTTCACTGCCCAAAATGAGCAAAATCAATCTTAATTCCCAAAGCCAGGATTACTAGAGCAGAAAATGATTAAAATCTACCTGGTGATTTGTGATGGGGCTGGAGTCTTTGAGAGGAGACTGGGGACACAAGTTAGATATATGTTTGCAATATGACAGTATACTCTGTTCCTCCTGGCAACAGTTCAACCAAAGTTAAACTTAATTAAAGGCAGTGGAATTTGAAAATGTTTGCTACATATACTTAACTGGGCTACTGCACTGGGGCAGTGGGAGAGGGAAGACACAGCACAGGTGAAGAAGGGATGTTTGCATTAGTACCTATGTGGAGATTTTCAAGGTGAACTATCTTATACTTCCTTTCATTGTTTACAAGTGATAGATCTTTTGAGAGTTTCTTCCTGTTTTTTTTAAAGCCATAAGAAGGCCCTTCAACAGTGTAAGGTTAAGTTTATTAGTATCAGAGGTTTTTGGCCACTGTGGTAAAGCCACTCAAAACTTTGCTAGTGGAAAAAGGCAAATCTGCAGATGCTGATTCACTGAGGTTGCAACGCTTTAAAGCAAAATCTTTTGTTTGACAAAGCTTTTCTGAACTACATTCAGTTTGGAGGAAAACATCTGTGTTTGAAATTTTGTTTTGTCTTTTTTTTGCAGCCCTTTTATTTTCCTCCCTGCCCCTCATCCCCCTTTCCCCTACCCTGTACTGCTTGGAGAGCTGCTCAAGAGCCCTGCAGTAGGTAGCTTTGCTGCATGGGTTGAGGATCTCCCTTAAAATGCTAGGATGGCTGCTGTCAGTATGTTTCTTTGTTCTGGGAACATTATGTCCGAGGTCTCAGCCCCTTTAGTCTGTTGTAATTGTTCAGGGAGATCTTTTCAGGCAGTAAAGTACCTGCTTTAAATCTATCCTTCTTTTAAAAGCTGCAGTTCCTACTCTCCCTATCACTTTTGTCTGATTCCCAGAAGGTATAAATGTATCTCTGTTTAGAATGCCTTATGTTCTTGTATTATTGGATGTATTCAAAAAGCTAATTTGAGGATGAGTCTGAGAAAACTTTAAGAAAATCTGGGGACATGCATCCTCAAACATCCAAGCCAGAGCAGGAGGTGGAAAGGGAAAGGAGGTGTCTACTGAGCAGTAAATAAGTGATGCATCCCTACAGGACTGCAGTGCTAATAGCAACAGAGCTCCTCAGGGGCTATTTGCTGCTGCCAGCTCTCTTTGTTCATGCCAAGCTCCTTGTGACATGTTTCTCATCTTTTTTTTTCTCTCAGAGATATAGGCTTAGAAATTTGGGAATTCTGCTTTGGACATATGCTTTGCTTGTGGCAAATGACTCTCCAGCTGCTGGAAATCTCCTGGGGTTTTCACAGAGTCAGGGGCAAGAAGTAGATCTCCATCACAGAACAACAGTTTTCCCATTTGGTCTGACAAAACTAAACTAATCTAATTTACCTATTGCCCTGAATTTCTTGTTTCTATTCCTTTTTCTGTGGAAATTTGAGATTCTAGATAAATCCTTAACCCAGACAAAAAAGGCAGTTTTTAATGTTAGAAAAATCATGAGTCACCTGTATTCTTTTCCCCCATTCTCATGGTGTTCAACAGCTAATAACTTATTTTAAAGGCTTAGAAGCAACTTCAGAAACAAGTTAAATTCCTCAGCCAAATTTATCTGTCATCAAAAAAAATAGAGGAATAATCTGTGTTTATTTCGTCTTATCCAATCTTGGTTTTCAGGGTGAAATGAAAAAATGAGGAAATAGAGGCCAGGACATCTGTACTGAAGTAGTAAGTACTTTTTCCTTTTGTTTCCTTCGGGTCACATTTTAATCTTTCCCAGCAAGCTTTGATAACCTCCATTCAAGCCACTTACTTCTATCTCTGATCAGGGGAGGGAAACATCTTGTAGGTGACTTTCTGCCTCTGTCTTATCAGCACCTCTCACACAGACAGCTGTTGAATACAATTTGACCACTTCTGGACATTCCTGCTATATGGGAGACACTTATTTTAAAATACATTTTCTGCATTCAGAGTAGGTAGTTCCCCACCCTTTAATTCAGTTTTCCTTTCTTTGTTTGAAAGCAGATGTGCTCATCAGGTTCATAGTAGCCATTTGACAAAAATAATAGTTTTTCCCAACTTCACTTACCACCTCTCAGTACTTACATGGGCTGCCAAGGATTCCCTGGGGTTATGAACCCCCAGCCTTAATATTTCACGTGGCTTTCTATCATGACTACTTAGACTGTCAAAAGAGTGGTTTTCAACAGCTACAGACATCAGGAGCTTGTCATGTAAAGGCAAAGATTTGGAGAGCACAATTTATCACTGTCTGCCTTTACATTTAAATTCACTAGAAGACAACGTGCCCTGTAAGTACAGAGTTATACAACTGACTCCTACCAGTGTTTTATAGGTTGAGTAGCAGTAGAGGGAATGCAGAGAAAGAAAAGTACATTATTCTTGTTCCTTGAATCTCTGTCATGAGTGACTCAGCCATGCTTTACATTCTTTCGTTGACTATGTTAATGATGATAGGTTAATTTTATCTGTGTCTAACATCAATTTTCCTATGTCCTAAGAGAATAAATCATGTTCAGTTACATTCCATAGAACTGTAAAGGAGGGAAATATTCCAGAATGCAATGTAATTAGATGAATATTATTTACTTTTAAATGTTACTGAAGAATTCAAATTAGTCTGACTATATATTTGCTTTTATGCTTGTTTTGGCTTTACATAGAGCAGATGCCTATGTACCATGTACTTCTTATAGTGATTTATTATACTGGGATGGATACCACTGGATAGTTATGATATAAAGTTAGGGGTTGGGCAAGAGTGGAGTTTTCCAAGAGAAATTTCAGCATAAAAGGAAACACAACAAAGTTGTTGAGATCAGGTAGGCAAGCTCTCTGCAATTTGCAATAAACTGTTTTTTAGCATCTTTACAAGACAGGTACTGCCTTTTCATCATTTTTGAAAGGAGGTTTAAGAGTCTTGTATCTCTCATCAGGTGAATTTCAAGGTGAACTGGAAAGAGAAAGAAGCTGTGCAACAGCACAGAACCTGTCATAGTTGTTTCCCAGGTGATCTTCCACTGATGCATTTTTAATACTATTTTCAGAGTGGGTAAATTTATTATTTCAATATGTTATTAACCTCAAGAAATGGAAAAGCATTAAGGAAAACTCTTAATTGAGGACAAGCTAATTTATATGACTTATGAAATTTTCCATCACTGCATGAGATTTAGATTGTCAATGACAACATCTAGCCTAGAAGAGTAATCTTTTTTTCACTGCTCCTGAAAGGCCTTAGGTCACTGAAATTATGTGGATGTTCTATGAAAAGGCCTTAAAATTGAAAAATTAAACAAAAAAGTACTACTGGATACTCATTTCAGTATTTATACTCCTTTATTTTTATTTTTTCCAAAAGAAGAAATCACTTACCTGTCAGGGCTTGCTGAACAAAAAGTTAGCTCTTTCCACTCTCTTGATTTAATCTTTTGTGAGCTGTTATACGCAATTTTAGTTTATGCACATTTAGTTTATGAATGTGCATTCTCTTAATGAAGGTGAAAACCATTAGGGGTGCTTTTTGTTTTGTTTTGCTAGTTTGACTTTTTTGTTGAAACTTGAAAATTACATTAAGTTTTTTCTTTCTTTCTTTCTTTCTTTTTTTTTTTTTTTTTTTTTTTTTATTTTCTCGTTTTATTAGCTAGACACTCCTATGAGAGGTTTAATAGGACCTGCAACTGATGTTTCAATAAGCCTATTACTAAAGAAAGAAACAAAGCATTTAGTTAGTAGACAAATAGGCAAAAATTACATTATGTACAGTTTTGTGTTTGTTTTATGTCTTGTAATTTATGCAAGAATAGTTGAAAAGCTTTCAATTATTGTTTCTAAAGAGGAACTGCTAGCATAATCACTCCTTAAAGAAAATAAACTTTAGTAAATAATTTAAAAAAATCAGAAAAAACTGAGAAGTGGAACATAGGCTACATAAAAATAATCATCATCATCCAGACATGGTTGTTTCAAGCAGCAGCTTCATTCAGTGTCTTAGCTTCCCTCAATTACAAGTTCTGTTTCTTACTGATGGACTGCACTCCCAGTCATCATAGTTTGGTTTTACAGCAGAAAGGGTTAGAAAGGGTGGACAGACTAGAAGGCTGTCACTGACGTGACATCTTTGATCTGTCCCAAATATTATTCAGAAGACCTAGGAATAAAAGAACTAAGTGTCGATCACTTAATTTTTTTTTCCATTTCATACCCCTAGTATATTTTATTTCAATAGCTCTTTTGAATTATTAAGTGCCTCCAAGTGACGATATCTACTTTGTAAGAAAGGGTAACAAAAGTGAGGAGGACTGTATTTTTTCATGGCTCTGTATATTCTGGTTTTCAAAACTGTATTTGCAGGAAGTTCTTGACAGAGCTGCTTCCCTCTGAACATTCATCCCTGGGGCACTTCCAAGCATCCTCAATCTCACTCAAAACACTGCTATTTTTTTCTCCAGTATGACCTGAAACTTAGCAGGGAAATGTGTCACAAGATGCTTCTACTATAATCTATCCTTTGTATTCTGTATGGAATAAAAGGATATAAGCTGATTTGGTTCATTAAACATAGGCTGCAGACTATTTTTCTGCCCTAGTTGTCTACCAGCCATAGTGGAAATATAATTAGCACAGACACAAATTATGATTGTTGGTTCTTCTGGCAATGAAATATTACTCAGGGTGCCCATTTATTGTTATTACTCTTACTAACTATATTGATTCCCAGCATGCCTAAGGAACAATAGCAACAGTCAATATTGTGTGAGGTGCCATACAAAAAGTCTTTGCTGGGCTGGGCTGATGTTAAACAAGCCCACAGTTGTTTATGACACTGAGGCTCATCTTTCTTAACAGCAGGGTTAGCAACAGTGTTTATGTGCAATTCTTCTGGAGAAGCTGTTGCTGTTTGTCTTTAATACTTCTGTACCTTCACTTACAGTACGACAAAAGTACTGGTAGTTTTGGTAATTTTCTCTGATTAGCTGTGTGAGTTACACAAGGTTTGACAGCAAATTTGTCTTCTCTTTCATGTGGGAGCTTGACAGTCCCAAGAAATATTTAGAAAACATATACAAAACCATATACAAAACCATATATGTTTACTGATTTTAATCAAACTGCCTTGTGAATGTGTAGCAAGATTAAGCAAAATGGTTAGCCATATGACACCCAGGTGAAAACCATACAGAATCCTAGCAGGATTTGGCTGTCTATAAATATATTTGTTTAATTATGTAAATAGTTCTGCACTTGGTTTCCCTGCATATTCCATGTATTTTTGATAGAAACAGTAAAAAACTCTCTCATCTCTTAGATACTTGATGAAGAAATAGTTGAAATAGCTTATAAAAAGTCATTCTGTTTAATTTGATTTTTCATTTGCATTTGCTACAGAAAGTGGATGCACTTTCTGATAGTGCAGATATGCAGGAAGAACTGATTAGGAAAAAGTTATTGCATTAACTTTGGCCTTATAGTTGTTTCTTTTTGTTTGTTTGGGGGTTTTGTTTGTTTGCTTGCTTGTTTTTCTTTTCTAATTGTAGATCACATGGACTGGAGAAAAATTCCAGAATAATTGTTTCTTTCCTCTGAGGTTAGTTTAATTTTCAAGTGTTATATTGAAAGGTCACCTATGGAAATTTTTGAAACTCAGTATAGACACTGTAAAAAACCCCCTCTGAATTAAAGAAAGTCCTTGTTCAAAAATAGTGTATTACTGATGAGATCTAATGGCACATGTATACTGGTTTTCCTTTTTCTTCAGTATTTTTGAAAGATGTTCCTATATGAAAGGAATTACTGAAGAGGTATGGCCTCTTCTTTCAGCAGTGGAGAGAAAATCCCAGTTACTGATGAAAGGGACAAGGAGATAGGTATGAAGCTTCTTTAGATGTTAACTTGCTAACTCTTAATAGACAGCAGGCTTCTTGACAATGAGAGAACCCCGTCCTCAGCCTGTTTCAATTACTCTGGGTGGATTTATATATGCATACTCCAGTTCAGTTACAGGAATGTGCATGTACTTAATAGGAAATGGGTGATTTTTAGATATGACTATTACTGAAGATTATTGAACACCTTTTGCTGAGAATTTGCATCTGCTCATTGATGTATATACATGATCTGAGCCTGTGACAGCATTTGTTCAAAGGTGATAATGAATTTTATTATCATAGCTATCTATAAAATTAAAGAACTATTAAACTCTGGTAAGCTGGAGGTAATAATTGATCTCCCTCACATAAACCATTTTGTTAAAATTATACATTCTGCAAGCACACCCACAGTAGATGTCAAGCTGTAATGAGAAAAGAAGTTATTCTTATTTACAAAATGTGTATTTGTTCCTTTGGAAGCTAGATAACTCTCTATATATACAGTTGCAGAGCCTGTAAACTACACAGAGCTTCAGAGAGTTGTATTTCGTCATCAGGTTACTCAATTTCAATTTCAAGTGCAGTAGCTCCTTCTGTTTTGTTTTCTTTTTTTTTTTTTTCTCTCTCTTTTCCTACTGTTTTTTTCCTTTTCCCTTTCTCCCCTTTCTCCCCTTTCTCCCCTTTCTCCCCTTTCTCCCCTTTCTCCCCTTTCTCCCCTTTCTCCCCTTTCTCCCCTTTCTCCCCTTTCTCCCCTTTCTCCCCTTTCTCCCCTTTCTCCCCTTTCTCCCCTTTCTCCCCTTTCTCCCCTTTCTCCCCTTTCTCCCCTTTCTCCCCTTTCTCCCCTTTCTCCCCTTTCTCCCCTTTCTCCCCTTTCTCCCCTTTCTCCCCTTTCTCCCCTTTCTCCCCTTTCTCCCCTTTCTCCCCTTTCTCCCCTTTCTCCCCTTTCTCCCCTTTCCCCCTTTTCCTTCGTTTCTTTTTCTTATTTATTTTTATCTGTCTTTGTCACAGAAGTATCTCTTGGTTTGCCTCCACTTATTGAACATTTTCTGTTCAATAGATCAAGTCACTGTAAATGGAACTATATATCAAAATGTGACTCCTGATTTTTATATCTTTACTGTCTCTCAATCTGTGAACATCATTTGGGTTTCCAGGAGTTTGCACATGTTGGCAAGACCTGTTTCTGTCATAAATTCTGTCTAGAAGAAGTTCACCCATTTGCCTGGAGTTTCCTGAGGTCTTAAATGAGCTATGGCTGAGCTGCTGGACACCTGGAAGTCTTGAACAAATTGCCACTTGATATGTGTGTATCAGTTTTAGACACAGACAAAAAGATGGATGCATCTGTCACCTATTTGCTGTATGTTAGGCAGCTGATGTGCAGATGTGTGGCAAGTCAGACACGTAAAGCCACACTGAAGTTACTGCATAGGAGCAGTGAGCCATTGGACTCTGTGCAACTATGAATCAAAAAGCAAATAAGCATGCACATTTTCCTGCATGCAGTTAAAAAACACAGAATGCAATGGGTAATAATGTATGAGTATTCAAGATTAGCTATTTTTTTCTCTCTTTTTTTTTGGTATCTTTTTATTTCATTATACATAGGGTGCAGAGATGCACAAGATGGTACACAGGTTGTTGATGTTTGTGATTCCCCAGTTAATGTCACCAGCAGTCAACCTGAGGTGATAAGAAGTAACTTGTTCTTCTTTGAAAATATAAAAATATAGCTAATTTCTTGCATTTATTTAATGTCATTTGACTGCAGCAGTGCTCCTTATGTGATGCATCAGTGTACCCACTAAGTCCTCAAACTAAGGTGTTTCAGGTAAATCACGTTTTTTCTGTGCTTGGTTTCTGACTGACAAGGACCCTGTAATGGGAGCCACTGCAATGGCCTCTTAAGCTTGCTCTGACAGCACCTACAATGTTTTAGTGGAAACAGGAAAAGAGAGATGCTAGGGAATAGCATCTTGGATCAAAATAAATAGTAAACTACAAGGTGGAAGCTGACTGTCAAAAGGAAAATAATTTGCTACTGGGGAAGTATGTCACCCTAGCAAAATAGATGTGCTGTGAAAGACGAGTGACTATGTAGTGAAATGAGGCAACCAGGTGGCACTAATTGCCAGGTAGTGGGCATGAGCTTGTGTTAAGCCCACCTGTGCCTGATTAGGGTGGGCCCCTACTGCATGAGCAGGATTAGGGGGCCAATAAAGCTCACACCTGGGGAAGCCAGAGGGGAGGCCACTTTTGGAGCAGTAGCACCGATTCAGGCTGCTCAGCCCTGAGAGCATTAGACTCAGAGCACTATTCGTGAGTTTCTCCTGGAACACCTGGTTGGACCTTGGAGCGCCGTGCCCTAAAAGAGGTTCGTCTTGCTACATCTGGTGGAGAATGCAGGCAGAGACCTCGATCTAGCCCGTGCTCAGATGAATCAGAAGAAAGGGAGCTAGTCCGGTGCAAACCTGCATTAGCAGAAAACCCAAGGAGTCGGGTAAGTAGATCCACTACCTGGCAATTAGTACCACCTGGTTGCCTCATTTCACTACATGACTATCTGAATCAGAGGCATTTACTGAGGCTTTCTCTTCGAGCATAGCAGCTGCTTAAAGCACAGGTTCAGTCTGGTTTATTAAATAATATTTAGGCTGTTGTGTTTACTCAAGATATTCCTTGAGAATATTAAAAAATTAGATCTATTCTTATTGCGTATTATGGCTGTGTTTTCAGCCATAATGAGAAAGTTGATTTTCCTCCTTACTTTGCATTAAAATAGTTTCTGATTTTAGACGGCTTGAATAATTTGGATCTGTGTTCTCAATCTTGCAAAGAAAAAAGTGAACTGGGGCATAATTACCTGTGTACACTTACTCAGCTGATGTGTTGTTCTTCAGCCTTGTGTTGCACCTCAGAATTGCAGCTGCTGCCAGGTTCCTAAGGTTCAGTGCAGCAAATGCAGCAGTCTGATAGCCATGGTCTGTCTCTGCAGTCTTTCTCTGTGTCATTGGTACACTGACAGAAACACTTGTGGTTTTGTCCTTTACTGAAAGGCTTCTTTTAAGTATATTACTCAACTACACAAGTTCTGGTAGTTCTCTATAAAACAAACATGAATATCACATTGGCCAGGTTATTAATTTTTTGAGGACAAGAATATACTGAGAAGAGACAGGAGATCAGTCTTTAAGAGGATGATTTGTCTGATGAGATGCCTGCACTCAAACCAGATGCCTATGTTTCGATTACAGTAGAGAAAAGCAGAGAAGAGTAGGACATTACTTCTCCTGCAGATTTAGATCTGTTTCAGGAGGAATGTCTCCAAAGGAAAGCTCTTTTGGAAGCTCCCTTCTAACTGGGAGAGGTCTCTTATTTTCTCCATATGGGCTGCTGCCTCCTCTAAGCCACAGTCTTTGTCTGCATTGCATAGCACTTTTCAGCCTTAAATGCATAACATGATTATTTCTGTGACATTAATATGTCAGCTAATTTATCAGAACACAAAAGTCACCTGCAATAACCTCAGAGTCTGGATTCCTCCAGAGAGGTCTAATTGGTTTTCCACTTGGTGAAAGCAGTAAGAGGGGGATAGATATTATATTTGTAATGTCAAAATGAATTAGAGATGAGGGCAGAACATTTTGCAAATACTGCTGAAAGGCATAGAATTGGTTTTGTGTCAGGCAGATCTCATATGATTCTATCCTGTAACCATGAAGGCCTTGCAAAAACCTTGTAGTTTTTGCCTCTTCAGAAGAATGTATCTTCTGGAATACATTTAGTATAAACTACGTTGTAAAACGTTGTCCTGGCTTGAGAGGACCAGGATAGAAAAAACCTGCTTGGGACTCCCAGTGTGGCAGTTTTAATGGGGGGCAGCTGAATCTAAGCGGAGGAGAGGATGGGTCAAGTGACCCAAATGGACCAGTCACAGTTTTGCTTCCCATGGTTCTCATGTATGAGATGGCTCCCAAGAGAGCTCTCTGGGGGCTTTTCTGGCTGGTGTGATAACTGGGTTGAGGTCTGTCGGCTGCTGCTCTTCATTTCCTCACTGGAGAAAAACATCATTCACCAAGACAGGTCACCTTCTGCCATCCCAAGCAGGACCAGCTTGGTTGTTTTAAGAGTGCTATGAACTGGCACTGAGACCCTGAACTTGGGCACCCCCATCTGCTGCCCAGTCCAGTGTGACTTTCCAGTTGGGAAGTAATTACCAAGTGAGAAGGGCAAGCTCTGTATTTGCATATTTGTATACACATTTTTAATTCACTCAGACTACCTCATTAAGCATAATCTAGTTTTTTTTTTTCTTCCAACCTTGAAGCCTCTCTCTCTTATTCCCTTCTTCATCTTCCCCTGGAAAGGTAGCATGGAATAACAGAGAGCATCTGTCACTGGCTAGCTACTGTCTAAAGCCATGACAAATATTTTGATAAAAAATACTTGGCTTGCTTTCTTGAGGAAAAATGAGAGTGAGGAAGGGAATGGGGTTTGATTTTTCCCAAACTTAAAATCATGTAGGAGACAGCACATCCAGACCTGGGATTTAAATAAGCACTCCTAGGTCCCACTGCATGGGATAGTGGGACAGTGACATGGGAGTCCAAGTTGGCATCACCCAGCAAGCATGTGAAAAACTTTATATTTAGGATGTAAATCTGTGTTGATTCATCAGAAACATAGCAGGTACTTTGAGGGAGCAACTTCTGTGTCTATTGTACACTTGGATATGTTCATAACTTGCCTAGAATCCTTCTTATTTACCTTGTCTCATACTTCATCAACCTCTATTTCCTTATTCCACAAACAGAAAAGTATTATATTAAAAGAAAGAAAAATTGAAACACCACCACCCCACAAATATCCTTTTATATGTTGCTTGCATGGAAAAGCGTAGCTTTTGTGATACTTTTTTTTTTTCTTTTTTTTTTTTTCTTTTTTTTTTTTTCCTTTTTTTTTTTAGGGTTTCTCTGGAAGCAGAATGTAGTAAGTAAATAAACACAGTTTCTGCATGCTTCACACAGTGGTTGCCTTAGTAACTGCAGCTGAAGTGTGCTAATACCCTTCAAGGGGAGTTCGAAGAAAGCAGATGGGCAGTGATTATCATTGGTTGGATCAATTAGACCAGAAGATTGTGAGGCACTGAAAATAATACCTTGAATTGCTTTGAAATTAATTTTGCAAGTGGAACTGCATTTTCAATGTGCCCATCTAAGATAAATGTCATTGCATTTTTAGGGTTTTGTCATTTCGCATAATGAGGAAAGATGCTCTTTTCCCATCTTCTACAAGAAGATGAACTTGATAGCTTTACTTTATTTTCAGTAATTTTTTCATTACCAGCCAGTAGCTCTTGGCAAGAACAATGTTAATATGATTTTTAAAAAAAAACAAACCAAAAAACTAATACATAATAAACAAAGGGACTAATGGGACTAATTTATAAGCTACTTACATTTATAAGCTACTTACATTTGTTAAGTTTGAAAACAAAGACAATTAAAACCAAAGGCAATACTAAAATGTCTTTCCATTAAAAAGAGGAGCGTAGGTAAAATCTGATACTTGGAACTTTGGTACCTTTTGTGGAATGTGATTTCTTTCTTCGATGACAGCTGTGCATAAGGTCAAAAAATAAATAAAATAAGAAAAAGAAATTCTTATGTTGTCATGTTTTTTCCACTTAAGAATCTCAGTCCAGCTGTGAGGTGACTTATAAGTTGTAGAAACCTCTCCTGTACTGTTACTGCTTCAGTAACTTTGAGGCCCAGAGACATGTGCAAGGATTCCTGGCTTTAAAGGGTCAGCAGGTCTTGTTGCCTTTTTATTGGTGTTTTGACATGGCTGTTACAAGTTTATTGCTCAGCTGATGAGCTGAGGAGAATAAAATAAGGCATCATGAAAAGGATGAGCAAAATTTAGCTGACTAAGTTATGAAAATGAACAATCATAGGACTTTGGGAGCAGATTAGACACCTTAGTTGGCTGGAATATGTAGTAGTCCTGGATATATTCAGGGTTGTTAGCTTAGACACAGAATACATGATGGGTGAGAGGAATGACACAGGTAAGATGAATCACTTGGTAAAGTTTTACTGCCAATTTTATCACCAAATTGTCCATTTCTGTCATAGAGCAGTGATGAATACTGCAACAAATCCTAGCATGGAAAATCTGAAATACATTTTTAATACATGTAGAATGGCAGATACAATTTCACATGATGCATGGTCCCGTATGTGTGACAGAGCACATAGGAAAAGAGACTGCACAAAGTAAATGAATTAGGAAAAGTGGAAACGAGGCATATTGTGGCACTTCTAATGACAATCTTTTAAGGTTTAAAACTTATCTTGGCTTTTAGTCTGTTTCTTTTGTATAAAGTTTCCCTAGTGTTGAAAAATTAATTTAATAAAATCAGTCTGTTTTGGCATTGCTGACTCACTTCTCATTTGCATTTAACATGGTGTGAGCTCCCATAGAGCTTTTTTGTGAAATACCTGTATCAAAAAGAGAAAGAAGTTCTTCAAAGAACTTGCTTGAATTCAAGTGCCACTAACTGAAACTTAACAGCTTTCAGGTTTTTTTTAATGGTTACTTGAAAGATGTTGCATTTCCTTGCTGAGTGTGTGCCTCAAGCAAAGCTGTTTGGAGGATGTTTTACTGCTATTAGAGAAAAGTTGTTATGGAGATCAAGATGAAAAGGAACTTCACTGTAGTGTGCTACCTCATTTTGTATGGTGTCCTGGTTTGAGCCAGAGAGAAGGGTTTAAATTGCTAGCTCACCATCAAATCGTGACAAATGGTTACTAAAACACATAGTTACCCTTAATGTCACTGTGATTTTAGAGGAGAGCTATCTGATTTTGTTGTTGCTTTCCTGGTGGCTAGCAATAGCTTTTGATTTCTCAGTCCTTTCCATTTCTGGACTGATTCTTAATTACATTAAGTGGCTATCCTTACCTTCAGGAGCTTGTGACAGCTGGCAATCCAAGTTCTTGAGGGACTGGTCATCTTCAGTTGTCCACACCATGTGCATATCAAACCTTGGTCTACTCCCTGTGGTACCTGGGTTCATTGGGCCTGACTCAGCACCCGTTTCTCAGTTGCCTTTGATGGAAATCCAAATGTACCTGGTTGGAGTAAACATAGTCTCACTGCCATTCACAGAATTCCATTTGTTGGTAATTTATTCGTCTTTCTTTGTTGAGATTAACAATACTGGTGATAATGACTCAGTAAATCAAAAGCTTTCATACCAACTGCAGAAATATATAGTTAATGGGACTGCTGCAGCTGAGCAGTTATTCTGGTTTAAAAAGGACAGAAGGAGAAAAATGTATGAGAGAACACGATAGTATCTCTTATATTAATTTGTATACATCTCAGAAACAAAAAGATCTTTATTAAACTAGTACTCATCAAAAGCCAGGAAATATGTGTTATAAAGAATGCGTCAAAGCAAGTTAAAGTGCTAAATACCATCTGAATTGTCACTTTTAATTTCAGAATTTGCACTGGATGGTGAGGCATTCAGTACCAAATCTCCTACAAGAATATCAGTTCTTTTTCTGCTAAGAAATTCAAACCTAAATTAACAAATCTTTACCCTTTAATTCGTGAACTTTATAATAATTTTCAAGATTTTGTATAGGCTTCTTGTCTCCTTTCTTTGTGTTGATTGTTGAAGTTACTTTGTCTTTCTTACAATAAAAATCATTTAGGAAGAAAGCATTCTCTGTCTTCCTTGTGTGTGGATATGCATATAGACGTGTTTGTGTATTCTTACCTATGCATACATTCTCCTGTTTCCCTCTTTTTTGTATGTGTGCTTCCTCTAGGAAAATAAGCTTTTGTGGCTAGACAGGCTGGTACCATTTCTGCACTTTTAGGGGAATGCCATGGGTCTGTGTATTTTAAGGTCACAAAATCTCTATATAATCATCTTTTACAACTTCTAATCATAGAAAGATTTCTACTGAAAGGTTCAAGACATAATGCTGGCGAAACTGAAACTCATCTTTTAGAAAGATATCCAGCCCTGTATGAAGATTATTTACATGAAATCTCTCTTTAAAATAGTTTGTTTTGGCAACTCACACTAGCAGTCCTTTACCACTTTCTCTCTGACAAGGTTTTGTCTAATCTCAGTACTGCTTACCAGGTTAAAGGATCCTCTACTGCCCATCATGGTGTCAATGTCC